>NW_026055710.1:0-263503 GCF_023758065.1 Alternaria ventricosa | reverse complement strand
GGGCAAGTATCCGGACAGCTCAGTAACCGTGAGCTGTCCGGATACTTGCCCAGAGCGGTTGCGAAACTTGATCATGTCAACCCAATCTGCCCATTCAATATCCTACACAGAACTACCATCCGATGGCCAAGCAAGCGGTGTGTAAATTCGACTCGCCAATCTGATATAGGTGCGTGCAGGAGAAGGCATACATGGAATGGTTCCAGGATGCGTTTAGCGCTGTAGATACCGATGAGAGCAACAATGTCCCCCCTTACCCTGGAATGTACATGCAAACATCAAGTACCAAGTGGAAAGTGTGGCTTCTTCGTTACAAAGGCAGGTAGATACATTCTGTATGTGCGTCTTCCCTTTGTGGCTTATGCTGTCCAATTCGCCAATATACAAAGCGAAGTATAGTGAGGACTTGGATAGCAAAAGACACAAAGGGAAGAGGCATATATAGAATAGTTATAGCTACCGAGAATTAAGGGAAAATACACCTGCAGACGGTACTTCATGCGCACTCAAGAGGGACATGTGATCAAATACAACGATACTATGCATATAATCCAAAGACAACCTACACGCTATGCTACCTACATCCAAGTTTTTCCCCTCCATATATTCATCCATCCACACCCTTCCCCTATCATCCCCTACCATCCCCTCCCCACTCTCACCTAAATCCCAACCCATCCCAATCCCAAGAGTAAGAATACCAAACAGCAAACTGGGGTATATAGCAGATCCAACCTCCCAACCTTACCCATCCCAGCCTTCCCATATACGCCCAATATACACAAACATTAAATGAGAACATCAACCCACCCTATATTTTGCCGACATGAATGGAACAAACGTCTCCTCCTCTTACAACACAGCCTCAAGAATGCGATCTTTGAGACTCTTGACCTCCTCTTCCCTCTCCCATAACCGTCGTTGCATGTCTAGGAACTTTGCTTTCCATGCCGCGGGCGTCATCTGACTTGCCCCAGCACCCTCCCGATCTAATGCCGCGTCGCCATCTCCTCTGCGATCTCCACTCGCGTCTTCACTGTTGTCATTCCGTATTTCCAACCCCTTGGCAACCCACTCCCCAGTTAACCCACCAAAGTTAACAGCGAAGAAAACGTCAAAGGTTTCTTTGATACGGCTACCTGAGTTGCCAGGGTGAGACCTTAGATTGTTTCCGGTGGTGTCGCCATCGTCTTCATCGTCATCGATAGGACTTTCATAGCCATCACCTCCAATACGGAAGCGTATGCACTCTACGCGACGCACGCCGCCTGTGGGGCCGCCGATACCGATGCCGACTGCGCTTGTGAGACCCAGACAGCTGCTGATTGCTATGCCGAGGGCTTGGTCGGACATGACTTTAGCTGGGGAGGAAGGTAGTCCCGATGTTGGCTTTGAGTAGAGTGGTTGGAGGATAGCAGTAGCCAGGGTCTTTGCTTCGTTGCCTCTTAAGCGCTTCCGACGCCCGGTAAGCGGGGCGCGGATGAGCTCGGCGGCTAGAGCGCGGTTGAGTGTTTCGAGAGGGATTGAGGGGAGAGACGGGGAGGTGGTGGAAAGGTCTGGCGAGGTTTGCGAGCGAGTTGGGGGAGGTGGTCGATGCTGGGCGGGTGTTTCGGACGGCGTGAGCGCGCCGTGGTAGGTCTGATGTGTTGGCCTGTTGTCTTGTTTTTGGTACATGCTTTGTTGCTCGTAGCCATGTGCAGGCGACACCTGTGTTGAGGCGGCGCTTATCGGGGAAGGCCCTAGGCCAGTGCCTGGGGAGTCGTTTTGTTCTCCGTTGACGAGTACTGTTGGTGTGACTAATCGCACTACCGGATTTCCGACGTTTGGAGGGACTTGGAGGCTCAGGCGCTGCTTCTGTGGCGCACCACCCATGAGCTGGCCTTCCATCTTGGAAGGCGATATGGCAGACGCTGGTGTTGGCGGAAAGCGGAAGGAGTTCTCGGGTGCTGGAGGGTCAGAGTGCGCCCGCTCAACTATCGGTGTCAGATTGCCTGGAGTGCGGTCGATTGGTGGGCCTTCTTTGGTCTTCGGATTGGCTGGAAACGTGTTATACGGTCCATCTCGAAATGATCGATTGCTCGGCGGCCGGCCACGAAGCTTGCCGGTAGACGAGGTGTTGTTGGTCGACCATGCCGACGATACAGCGGGGCCGTGACGCCGGCGAGAGCGTGATCTCGCACTGGAAGGCGTGACAGCAGACTGGGGCTCATCGAAGAAGGGGTATGCGGATTGTGGTGTTACCGCGGAAAGTGGATGAGGGGTTTGAGGCGTGTCGTAAGGATTCAGTCGCCATCGTATGTGTTGTCCAGACATTGGCGAATCGGTATATGGTGTCAAGCTTTGGCCTAAACGACTTGGTGCTGAAGCTGCTGTTAAAGCCGAAGAGGGTGTGACGGTTGAGACTGCAGTCCACGCTTCTTGAGGTGTGAGGAAGCCTCCGTGCATGTTGTGAGGATGGGCGCTAGTGGGATACGCTGATTGGGGCTGCAGCACGTTGCCAAACGGTATTGACGTATCCAACTGCGGGCGCTTACGAGCCGGTGTGCCTTCGTCAAAGTCGATGTCGTCCTCTCCGTCATCAGCTTTCCGCCGCCCGCGCTTCGGTTTGAACTTGGGATCGAGAGCGCGGATGGCCAGATCTTCCTCCAAGGGTACGCCATCCCGCCCGTCAGCCGGAAAGGGGTTGTGAGGCGGCGGTATTTGCAGGAAGTAGGGGTGCTGCTTGCCCAGCAAATACTCGAAGAAGGCGTCGATGTGCATGGCGCGCATCCATCGCTGTGATGATTAGCAAAGGTCGGAATGATGTATGAAATGACAAGTGATTGGGGGCCAGGTCGGAATGCGCGGCCCCTCTGACCTGCAGAGGCCACATCTTTGACCAACTCGTGAGGAACAGTACATCTCAGGTATCTCACATAATGAGTGGCTCGGTTCGCACACTGCGCCGGATACCAAGTAGGTGGTTCGGATCACAATGAGGCGTTTGAGGCTGAAGTCGACTGCGCCGCACGACCCGGATGACATGCATGAGACGTTGTTGGAGCCCACTGGGCCAGAACACGGAAAATGTGTAGAAAATGACTCGGCGATTGCCGGATATAAGAAGTGTGAATGAATGTGAGGCTCTTACCTTTAGTCTGACTGAGTACTGCTGCACCTTCTGCGTGCTCTGTCCCTCGTCTGTGTTCGGCGGCTTGACGCCCAGATCCAGCGCCAGTTGTGTCCATGTCTTGATTTCTTTGGCGTCCAGCTTGCGTATCAGCTCGAAGAGGGTCCATGTGTTGAATGCGTTGCCGTCGCTCTTGGGCGGCGTCCGGAACAGCTTGACGAGTTCGCTCGTGTCGATGGTGGTGGGGAAGTTGGGGTTGCAGTAGAGGATAAAGGTCGCGTAGGCGTCGTCGATGGTGTCGTCGGCTACATTGCGCGAGGGCGTGTCGCGGTCGGCGGGCTCGTAGTGGGCAGATGGCTGGCGCGGCTGGCTGGTGGGCGATATGGCCTGGAAGCGCGGCGAGGCATGCGCAGACGCCGGGGGAGTCTGCGAGCTGCGCATGTCGGCGTAGAAGCCGTGGGCGAGGTTATGGGCATTGTCTGGCTGAAGTAGGTGACTGGACTGGGGAATGGGCGTGTGCACATTGCGGCTGGCACCTGTGCTCTGCTCCAGTCCCGGATCAATTGCTGCTACACCACCGCCGCCTGGGTGCCGGAAGGGCGAGTAGGCGGGCCCGCTGCCAGGCCCCGCGTGTTCGTAGTGCTGGTGGGCGTTGGCTGTCAGGTGCAGGCTGTGCTCCGTCTCTCCCTCGTCGCCAAAGTCGACCTGCATGGTTCTCCACAGTGTAACGCGCTCTGCTGCTTCCTCGGCCCGTCAGCATGCCATGAGGGCGTCGAGATGATTCGCGGCCGCGCTAATGCCAATAGCAGGCCATGGATATAGAGTCAGTCCCGAGGTTTGCTTCTTCTGGCCCCAAGGGAGTCCTCTCGCAGCGCCTGCTGTCGCAGCGGAGCCGGCGAGTGCAGCGCGAAGAGGTCCAACGATAGGATGCGATGCGCCCAGCGCCGTCGCTCGGTCAGGGCAGTCGCGAGAGGGCGATTACGTCGTTTGCCGTGGCAGCGCGCTATGGAGTCGCGTCGTCGAGGGTCCAGCGGGTGGTAATTTGCGGTCGTTCAGGTGCTATGGCGGGTCGTGCCTGCCTGCTTCGGGGCATTTTGGTCAGTTATGCCAGCTGAGCGGTACCCCAGCATCGTCCGTCTATTTTTGGATCAGCCGACGCACCACTGCTCACCACACCCATGTCGCTGCACCATCCGAACCCCTACCACCGCCGCTCTGCACGCTGACTGGCTGCCTATTTACGCTCTACACTGAATATGCGACAATGCCTATCGAGTGGCAATCATCCCAAGCCCTTTTGGTTGTACCTGCCACTGTGACTGGTGTGCCCCGGCCGAACCTCGCTCTTGGATGATTGCCACTACACCGACTACGACCTTTCTGGGGCGAATACTCGTGTCGCGCCGCGTGGAGTCTAAGACGGTATCATGTTGCGAACAAGAGACAAGCCTGCGTCGTCGTCGAATGTGGCGCATACCTCTTGGGTCGAGTGATGCAGTCAGGTTTCTTCGACTCAGTGAATTGAGTGCAGCAAGCACGTCTGTGAAATCAGGACTATGACTGTCTTATCGGCGACTCCTGTTCACTGCGCGTCGACACCGCTGGCCACGCTTATCAAGTCCCTCCAGTCTCACTATCAACTTCCACCCACACGAGATAGTCTCGACTCAACTCCACGCAGCTTCCGCCAAGATGAGTTTCTCCGCCCTTCCAACAGAGCTGCTCAGCATGATCTTTGATGAGATCCGAAGAAAAGAGGATATGCAAGCCATCTCTCTTGTTTGCCACAAATGGCGCGTTAATCTTGCGCCGCTGATGTGGTACACGTTGAACACCGATCTTCTGCTAAGCAAATCTCAGTCGATGAAAGCACTTGTCAATTCACAGAGCACGATACTCCCTCATATCCGACGGATTATCATAGCAGCACCCCGACGAGTCGCGGGCGATTCGTTTGAAATGGACCAAATCGAGCACAAATTACGTCTACTGTTAACGTCCCTACCTCGCGACCGAATCACGCACTTCATGGCCAGCACGTTGAGACCGAGCCGTCATACCATCCACATACTCCTCAAATTCCAGCGGAAGCTCAAAGAATTGAACTTTCGCATCAGGCCCGACGAGGCGTTCGCGGGCAAGGGGCCTCTTCCTATCCGCACAACTGGTCCTTTGATGGAACCTCCACTAAAAGACCTCACTGGACTAGCTGTATATGCTCGTTGCTATCCGAAACTAGCGAAAAGCTCTTTTGAGTACTACCGCAAACTTCTCACATACGTTCTCAAGCTGCAGACCTTGTCCATAGAGGGCACGCTCTTTGAGAATCGTCCACTCGACCGCCTGGACATGCATCACATCCTACAGCATGACATAAAAGAGCCCATTCTAACAAGTCTCACTTCCCTCCGTCTGAAGCTTATTGACCTTGGAATGAGCCACAAGGCGATTTTCAGTAACATCAGCTTTGCGAACCTTCGCACGCTGTCACTAATTGGCTGCAATGACATGGCCCCATTCTTGGGTGGCCTCCTGTTACAACGCGCCAACAGTGACGGCAGTTATCTTTCCCATCTTTCCGATCTGGAGATCTTCTTCCCTTCTAATTCACTCCATCCCGACAACGACATTCAGGCTGTCCAACGCTTCCTCGAGACTGGTCCTAAACTTGACAAGCTCATCTTGGACGCATCGCGCCATGCCTTGATAAACAAAGACGCTATCATCGCTCAGTCTAAGCTTAAGTCACTGGAACTGGGTACCGGTGAGGAGAGGGGAGGGCGCTCATTTGCCGTGGAAGACGTCAAAGCGATTCTAAACGCTTGCACAGAGCTCGCAGACGTCGCCATCAATCTCCCTGCCGTGAGCCTAGGACCCCTTATCGATCTAGCTCATGACTTCAGACTGGGAAGACCCCAAACCTGTCTCACACATGTAGAGACCGAGTTCGAAGCCATGCTCGTAAGTCCCAGAACCTACTTACTCCTCACCACTAGACCACCAGCTGACATCGACCAATCTAGACCGTACTCGCCCAGCACACCCCTCTTCACACCCTCCGCATATTGAACCTCCCAATTTTCGGAGAGATCGAAATAGCACACAAAACCGACTCGCTCAGCGCTTCAGAACACCGACTAGCTCGCGTCCTGTACCAGAACTTCGCAACGGAGATCATGCGCTTCATGGCGAAACGCGGTACCGCCCCCATCTTTTTCGACACTCGACCTAGTATCACCTACCAGCTCTTCGATGAGTGTCTGTGGCCTGCATATTTGTTCAACAAAGGTTATGTGTGCGATGCGAGAGGAAAGAGGGAGGTGATGGCCTCGCATGTGGATAGATATCCGCAGGATGAAACAGAGTCGCTTGTGATGCGTATGGCGGGGTCGAGTATATGATGGAACACTATGGTGAGTGGCGCATACTGGGATGTTGAAGACGCGTTTGGTGTGGGAGTTGGGTATGTAGCCAGCCAAGGGTAGTATGGGAAGGCGCGACTGCGAGCGGGCAAGCAGGTTGCCGCGGCGTCACGTGATAGTATGGCACACCGTCCCCGGGGCCGGAGCGACAGCCTCGGAGCTAATTGGATGATGCTTCCAAATGTTGCCTTTATACTTGACTTGGATCTCTACAAGATGGGCGTCGTGCTTACTCCCTCTTGCCCCACTACGTTGCTTGAATCCTGAGGTTGGTGGGGCAACACATTGACGCGTCGTCGCACGAGCCATGTTCACGCTCAGCCGTCCACCCGCGACGCGCAAACATCCCCCTTTCACTACCTAGGATCGTAGCAATCCGCACTCACGATTCCACGCCACTATGGCGAGCGCGACGTTCTCCGATCTGCCAACCGAGCTGGTTGTCAATGTTTTCGCTTTTGTAAGTTCCGGGGATTGCCGCTCTGTAAGCCAAAAAGCGCTGACACATCTATTAGATCCGGCAAAAGAAAGATCAAGGCGTTGTATGTCTCGTGAGCCGCTCATGGCGGGAGCTTATGGCCCCTATCTTGTGGGAAAAGCTTGAATTCAGCTTGGGTGATCACCAAGGCTCTTCCCCTGGCCGCTCTTTGACGACGTTATTAGATCCTAACTCCGGGATCCTCCCACATGTACGGAATCTATGCTTTGCGGACTTTACGGATGAGGATTCGAATAACCGTTTCGAGTCGTTGATCTTGGCACTTCCACGCGATAAACTCCGCATTTTCCAGGCCTATGACGACATGCAGCATGAGCTTTTCTTGCAATTGTTGCGATCGCAGACCAAGCTAGAGAGAATCTGTGCAGTGACTCCATTTACCTGCCTTGGCTCGACGGGTGACTATCATTGTACTTCCCGGGAATACCGCGCGTGGGTTGCATCGCTGACGCCTGAACTGAAGGAGATTAGTCTTCTTCTAGAGCGCGAAGAGGAAGAGGAAGAAGAGGTCGAGAAAAACCACCGGAATCTGCAGAGCTTTATCGACCTCTACCCTAGTCTCGAAAGGCTGAACTTGTCAGCCGATTGTGACCCTCCGATCTCATTACAAGGACTGCTCTCGCTATCGCCGGAGAGTCGCCTATTCTCCAATCTGACGTCTATCAAGATGGAGGAAATAGACCTGGTACCGAATGCTTCATCTCAGTTCTCCCACACCTTCGACGTTGCAAGGTTAGAGAGGTTGGATCTTTTGCTCTGTAGCTCGATGTCGCCCTTTTTCGAGAGTCTCTCAAAATCCTACATTGAGACACCTGGTAATTTAAGGGAGTTGTGCATCCGCCTAGATAACGGTGTTGAAGACGAAGTGCAGGTCGAGACCACAAAATCCATTGAAAACTTCCTCAAAGTCTGCTGCGCTAGACTTGAGAATCTCGAACTACAACTCTCCAACGGCAAACTTGTCGACAAAAGTTGTATCCTGCCTCACGCTGCGACGCTTCGTAACGTCGTCATCGGAAAATCTCGAAACTTTCTCACGGATTCTCAGTCGCACTACTACCCGGGAGACGAAGTCGGGGTGATTTTGAGGGCGTGCACAAAGCTCAGAGGACTCGCCATCAATCTGCCACCTATCGATCTCGGACATATCACAGAGCTCGGGGACGAATTTCAATTCAAAGCAAGTGAGCGGGATTGTGCCGCTTTCAAAGATGTACTAGTAAGTAATGTTCTTTTTGTATTGGTATCTTTATTGATTGGCATCGTAGGCACAATGTGCCGCCCATCCCAGTCTTCATACCATGGAAATACTGAGCGAGCCTGATATCACATTTTCTTATGATTCGGAGACATTTGAAGAGACGCCTTTGATGGAGGAACGCAGCTTCCGTGCGTCGTGCGAGGCTGCCATGAAACACTTCGGCGATCAGATCTTCAGTCACATGTCGCAGTGTGGTACAGTCCCGAGACTCCTCCTAGTCAAATCCTTTGACACAAGTGATTTTGAAGAACGTATGCCGATGGAAGATCGCTATTTCTGGCCTTGGTATATCCACACGCGCGGAAATGTTCGAGATAGTTCGGGCAGCAATCTAGTAGGTGCAGCGCGCGTTGAGATGGAGAAGATATCGAGGAACTACCCTGGCGACTTCATCCTCAGGCGCTTCTCTAGCTAATGTTTATCGTGGGGTTGTAAGCTGTATTGTATCTCGTAGTATGCAAATCATGAGGGTAATGCATGCTTCAGCGTGCATCACATCGGAATAAAACCTAGTATGCGCTCTATCATATGCCGGGTGAGGGACTCTGACAGTATATTATACTTGCGATTTCTCTCATTCGTGAGAGTATCTTTTCGTCAAGGACTCTGTTCACGTCCACAAGTCTTGGCAGTACACCAACATTGCAAGGGCTGCGCGTTCCACCTGCCTTTCTTGCGGCACACCTTTCTCTGTTCTCATCAACGCTGCTGCTACCTCGGATGTCTCTGCACCAATCCCCCACAACCTCCACATCCAGCCATGACGCACAGAAACCTTACTGCTTTACAGCTCGAATTGGTCGGCAATGTTTCCGACTTGGTACGTTGCATTTCGAAAAGGATTCTGGGTATCAGGGATGTGCTGACAAGAACATGCAGGTGCGATAGAAGGCCGATGCAGGCATCGTGGGCCTCGTCAACCGTGCATGTCGTACGGCAAGGCAGATCTCAGAACCACACAAACACGTTTCAACGAGCTACACTACTTCTTCTACTAAGCCGGAACGTCACATGCCAGATGATGATCCAGCTGTACAGACGCAGTTGCGTCCCATTGTGCAGTGTGGGATTTGCTAGTTTCAGCAGATGTATCTGAACCGAATACCATCCTCCAGACCACTGACAAACGGAACTTCACGTCAATATCCAGCGACCTGGAACAAGCCCGGTAAAGACTGCACAAGCCAATGCAGTCGAAGAACGACACCAGGTCTTCCTTCATCTCCTTCATCTCCCCTCGTCTTTGTACAACCCGAGATATCGCCTTCTTGTCGAGTACAGTGCGTCCCCGGCCCAGGAACAACGCTTTGCGTGAATCGAAAATAGTTTCCTTGTAGAGCCGATGCTGTATCGCGTCGACAGACTCTAGTCGACGAGGCAATGAGGTGGGTGGACAATTTTGGCTTGCACAGTCCTTCCACTCCTCCATACTGACGCCAAACATCTAGTGAACGTGAGTATCATCTAGCCCTTCTGTCGCCGCCTGTACGACATCCTCGTCCTCTTCATCGCTATACACCTCGAGCGCCGCTTGAAAGGCCTCTCGGTCCCAGTCCCGGCCTTGCCCGTCTCCCGGCCACCCAGCTCTTTTCATTTTGCGCACAAGCGACTTGAACTCGTCGTCCGCGTCATCAAGCTCCCAGTACATCGGTACCGCGTCAACTATATCCGTCTGGAGACCGATCCAGCGAAGCTCGCGGAACCGCTGTTTGCAGAGCGCAAAAAACTCGCGTGGGCGATATACGTTGAAGCCCTGCCGCCAACGCTCGGTTTCGTCCCCGGCGTAGCGCTCTTGCACCACGGCATTGAGCTCTGGCGCTGGCTCGTCGGGCAGGCCGCAAGGTTCCCCCCAGTAGACGTATCCATCATCCGTGTTAATGACAAGATTGTAGCCATTACGCCCGTTGCTGTTACCGAAAGAGATACATGATGGTGGTAAGGGATCGCCTATAGGCTCAACGTGGTATTCGAGGTCCCCGTCGCGGATCCTTTTCTGCATCGCCTCGCTGCGGTAATCCTGAAATCGTGTATTCTTCATGATGACGTGCTTGCCGTAGGCTTTGTCTGGCTCAACAAAGTCTACAAAAGGCATGTGGCGAAGCAAGTCGATGACTGCATCAGTCTTGTTCAGGTTGGCCATGGTGGATTGTGTGATTGACGGCCAGCCATTTTTGGGCGCTTGTGCGATGATCGAGCCATCCCAGAAGACTCGATTGCAAAACTCGTAGTAGTTTGTTAGAAGCGTGATAAACTCGACTTGATCAAAGGGCATGGTAGCACGTCAACCTTGGACCCCAAGAGAAAGCTCAACACCCTGGAGCCTAGGTACGTTGATGTTAGATTATCTACCTAGGTATTTTGCAAGTTTTTTACTCAATGTAGTCTGCATACTCATTTAGTTTCTCTCTAGTATGAGGCGGTAGGAGGAAGTGGAAAAGAACACTATTCCAACATGGTGGGGCGTGGGCAGGGTGGATTACCTATGCTGACGGTTAAATAGGGCCTTCAAACGTCATCACGCGTCGACGTACCCTGTTTCCGAGCAGTCTTCCAAAAAACGATGCGCCCGACGAACTTCCATTCATTCAAAGCGCAATATATATGTACGCGTATCTTTACGTAACAGATGCGACGAAGACTGTGCAAGTGCACGTTCGGTACAGATTCGTCGAATACCCGGCGCTCTTGAACCAGATCCTCACCCCAGCGACACCACAATGCATCGAACATCCTGACACGGAAGGCGGTGTTAACCTGATGACTGCACTCGTAGATGAGACTCATTCTCATGTCCACAAAGTCTCCGGGTTCTGAGTTGGACTGGAGGCCCTCAAAGTATCGCCCTCCGGCCTCACTGTCATATTCTTCGGCCTCGCTGTCTTCTGTTGGACATGCACCCTCTTCCTCTTTCTCGTTCTCGCCCTCTTTGCCTTCTTCGCTTTCGCCGGCCTCGATGTTCTTGACAGTCAAGACTTCATCGCTTTATACAACTTCTGGTTCTTTTTTTTCGTAGAAGGGCGAGGTTATCTTCTGGTTCACTGCCGATGAACAGACTGTAGGCACTGCTGTCTTCGTGGTCGTCGTCGTATGGTGGCATTCCGAATCGCATACGCTTGATGAACTCCAGGGCAGGTAGCCGTGTCGCCTGTTGTCGTTTCGGTGACATGCTACTGACGTGAGCAGGAGTGGATATGGTACAGTAGAGAGTGAGGCTTGAGAGAATGTGAGGCGCCAGCAAAGGTAAGGTATGCGGTTGGAAGGTGCGACAGGGCACTGCTCGCGAAGACTGTCATCACAACATATCAGAAAAGGCACGACCAGGCACAACAAGAACCGCTGTGCAGATACTGAGTACAAACCTGAAGATTACTCATACTCGGTGAATGACGGCTTTGCTCATCCAGTATCTGGCGCACACAGGCACGGCGCCGACGGTACTGGTGATGGATCCATAAGAGAGAGAGGGCGCAGTATATACCTCCAGGCTGAGGTATAAATTCGGACTAAGACATGGCTGAGTAACATTACGCTCCTTCCTGTACCCACCTGCCATGATGGACCCTTATCGCGTCCACAAGTCTTGGCGGCGCAGGAGCACACACCGCACGAGCCATACGCCCTCACCTCGATTGCTCTCACTCCAATTGCTAGTCACCCGCTATATTTGGTCACGACTGCGCAACGGTTCGACCGATTCTCGCGGCCTTCCAATCGCAACATGGCATATGCGACCTTCGCCGACTTGCCGCCCGAAATGGTCGGCAATGTGTTCGCGTTCGTGAGTGGTAGCGACTGCCCTATCTACAAGAAACGCTAACATCGCACCTAGATTCGATCAAAGTCTCACCAGAGTAGCGTCTGCCTTGTCAGCCGCACATGGAGAGACCAGATACGCCCCATAATGTGGGAAAAGATTGAGACGGACTTTCGCGATGCCTCCGCTCCGTCTCTAGCAACACTACTCCATCCACAATCCGGAATCACGGGCCACATCCGAGAGCTCGACATATGTGAATCGGCGAAAACGACTGACGGAGACTACCGTGCTATACTGGTCATCACAGCAATCCCAAGAGATCGACTACGCCGCTTTGAGAGCACTTGCAAAGTCTCGGCCCTCACCTTCCAAGTTCTTCTACAATCCCAACGCAGGATAGAAGATATTGACATTGGGGGTTCATTCAGCACTCCAGGTCAGTTCAATCTTGTCGAGCTCGATTCCGAAGAACATCACACATGGATGGGTCCTCTACTTTCCGAAGTCTCAAGAATCACGTTATACGTCAACCGACGTGAAAAACCAGGGGATGGCATTTCCAATGGCATAAAGTCTGTGTCTCAATACTGCCCAAAGATAAGAGAACTTTCGCTGTTTGCCGCTTTGACTGAAAATCCTTACGACGTGTCTGTGTGCGCGATATTGGCTCACGCGATAGATCAGCCAATATTTCCAAACCTCACGTTCTTGCGACTTTTCAATCTAAACCTTGCGGCGAACGCAGACCAACCAACTCACGAGTCGCTGAACCTTTCGAACTTGAAGGGGTTGCACATTGAGTGGTGCATCGATCAGATTCCCTTACTGGAGGGTATCTCCTCGTTCTATACCCACAATGCCGGACAACTAGAAGAGCTCATTATCGCTCTCCCCACCCGAATGGAAAATCCAAAACATACTGTCCAGGCTATAGATACGCTACTCAAGACCTGTCCTAAGCTCACCTATCTTCAGCTAGATTTGTCTGTGCATGGGCTGGTTGCCAGAGACAGTGTTTTGGTCCACTGTAAGACTCTTACGGAGCTTATGATGGAAAGTGGAATGACTGAAGGCGGCAACTATTTCCCTATTGCAGACATAACCGCTATACTGAAAGCTTGTACCAAGTTGACAGCGTTGGCGATTGACATGCCAACATTGGAATTGGGTTGTATCTCAGACCCTCCAGACGGCTTCAGTCTAGATGAGGACTATGCGCATGTACTGGTAAGCTTCGTCTACGTTCTCTACCTCGTAGTCTCTAACAAAGCTCTAGGCTGCAGTCGCTACACAGCCCGTATTGAAAGCCTTTCGGATACTCAGTCTTCCAGTGCTTGAATTCGATGACCCCTCTTCAGAGAGACCAACTGGTCGGGACACGCTTTTCTGTCAAGTTGTCATGCAAAATCTTGCCAACCAGATTCTCCGCTTCGCGACTGACCGAGGTTCAAAGCTCAAGGTTCTCAGCATCAAACCTAGCCTCGAGCCAGTTGATCTGAACTCGGGCAGGGACACGAATGGACATAAATGGCCTGAGTACCACTACATTCGGGGACGTGTCTCCGACATTACAAGTACAGATGTGGTAGTTGCGCATCCTTCAAAGAGCGTAATACTAGATTTCCCCGATCTTGAACCACTCTTGCACTACATCTAAGAAGACTTGTTTCAAAGTGGGAACCCGAAATACGATGCAATTCTAGAAAAGCTCATAGAGAATCAAATCACCTTTGCTGACTGGAAACTGGAACGTCTAATATATGAGTGATATAATGCAATTCGATGCGATACTATGCAACGCTATGCTAAACTAACAACAAAAGGGTATAATGCTTTTCTCCAACCAAAGACCGTTACTCACAACCTCTTCCTATCCCCTCTTAACAACCAAATCATGCCTTCTCCGCCTCCAATTCCTTAGCTTCACGCCTCCTGCGCCACACCGGCCCCATCTTGATCTCCAGCAACATAAGCGGCATCAACAAACAACATATACCACCCCAAAACGTATACGTCCAGCCATCGCCCCACGCACTCGCCATGCGATCGATGATAGACACCAGAATAGCAGCCAACGAGCAGCGCACCAGGTTCGTACACGCCGTCGCACCCGAACTGCGCGATTGCAGAATATCGATGTTGAGTGTCATGGTAGTGTTGAGGATACCAATCGACGTCCAGCCCAGCATAACGCCAAGGATGAGGGGAACAGCGATGTGTGCTTTAGCCTGTATCGTCCAACCCCAGGCGATGACGCAGACGATGAAGAGGGAGAGGTAAAACGGCATAATACGCAACCGTGCGTGTTCAATAGTGAAATTATCACCACACCGCTCTTTGATACGCCTGTACTCCCAATCCAACATCTTTCCCGTCATCGTAGACCCCAGTATCATACCCGCACCAACAGGCAAATAGCAGAGTCCCAGCACCGTCTCCGACAGCTCGGGGTATATCTTTGCGAAAGCCGACGATATGGTGGCGGTAATGGTGTAATTGACAGCGTAGACCAGGCCGGTAAAAGTCAACAGGACAATGACATCAGGGTACGTAAAGAGGACAAAGGGATTAACAGAGTGTTTAGCCTTAGCGCGGGAATCCGGGTCGAAGGCTTCTTTCGTTGCTTTTTGGCCCACGATAGGGAGGATAGCGCGTTGGAGGCGGGGCACAGGGATACTGCCATTACCCGCGATGCTCCTCAGGGTCTCGGGCAGGAAAAGCGCGATGCACAGCAGGCAAACCGCAACCATGATGACGATGGACCAGAAGATAGATCGCCAGCCCAAGCCCTGCGATAACGCGCCTCCAATCGCAGGTGCGATACACGGCGCGAGCATAGGACCGAGGTTGAACATGCCAAAGTAGCCGCCTCGTTCGCGGCTCGTGGATATATCGCCTATGACGCCGGCGCCAAGGGCGATGGTGCTGGCGCTGCCGCCGGACTGGAAGCAGCGCAGGAAGAGGAGCAGCCAGAAGTGGCTGGTTGGACAGAGGGCTAGGCCGATGGAGGATGCGACGAGGATGCTAAGACATACCAGGTACACGAGGCGGCGGCCGTAGCGGTCACTGATGGGGCCCCATAGCATAGGGCTGATTCCTTGGAAGACTAGGTACACGGTGACGGTTTGGTTGATGGCTTCGGAGGTTTGGTTGAAGGCGCGGGCGAGGGTTGGGATGGCTGGGAAGTAGATGTTTGCGGGGAGGGGGCTGATGGTGGTGTTAGCTACTGTTGTTGTATATGTTTTGACTTGAGATGAAAGGGAAGAGTGTACCTATAGAACCCCGCCAACGCGACCATAGCTACGATGAGCCATTTCTCTTTGCTGGTATATATACTATATGGAACTTCGACTTCACCTTCTACCGGCAGCTCAGGTGCAACAGCAGCCTCGTCGACCGGTATGGGTTCACGCTTGTTCTCTTCGTCGGCAGCCATGACCAGATTCCAAATATGAGCGCAGCAGAAGGAGATGAGCGAAGAGGGACAGCCTCATGCAAGGCGACGCCGCAGCGCTCAACGCCCATGATAACTAACATCACTCTCCCCGAGGACGCTACACGCCCTCGTCGGAGTATCAAGCACCGCACGCAGTGTGGTTGGACGAGTGTCGCCCATCTCGGTCAAGACCGTGGGGAAGGTCCGGCAGACCGGCGAGAAGTCGGCAAGCGCGTCTATAATCAGGCCATTGCGCAGCGAGCAAGCATGCAGCCGACAAGACCTCATGCACACCACGGCATACGCATCGCACATCCACCTCCGTCATGGTCGGAGTAGCATCCTGAAGCTACGGCTGCACACAGTCAAGGCGCGGTTATTAGACGGCTATCATGCGGTTGTCGGCTTAGCAGCGCGCGAGGTGGGCCAGATCGTCATGGACCCTTTGTTGTGGGATGCGTACATTCGTGCATTGAACGCATTTTGCAGCGCTCGGTGCCGACGGGTGCGCGTCTAGCCTTGCCGGGCACAGGATGCGCGAACCAGAAATGTCGTGTTTGCAAAAAATCTCTGTTCGCGATAGTCGCAAGCCCGCCACTATGGGGTAAGCAAAGAGTCATAACGACGTTGTACTGGGTGGAGCAAATGATTCAGGTATATAGTCGCGCCGGGCCTTATCGCATCACACGACTGAGCAGTTTCACACTATTACTTCGCATTGCAAGCCGTAGACGGACATAGCGAGTGGGTCGTCAACGGCGTCTGTACCATCATCTCGGGTCCCTTACGCACGACTGACAAACTTTACACGCGCAATATCTCGGGGTGGAGCGGCGAAAACGGTGCTGCGAGCCAAGAGACCACGGGTCCGGGAAAAGAGATGGCAGACGCCCCGAATGGAGGTGTGGGCAGTAGCAGGGTGGGGAGTGGTGCTCCTTCGCGGGAACAGGAAGACATCAAGCGGCCCAATCTTTCGGTTGGGGAAGTCGCGGGAGTGGAGCAGCAACATGGCGATGTCACGGTGGGCAAGCACGAAAGAGTTGGAGGGTGGAGAGGGGTGCTGGGTTTTCTGGAAAAGAAAGGTGATATTGAGCTCAGAGGGTGTACGCCTGTGCCGTATGAGGATAGGACAGAGACGCAGTATTCAAAGATCTTCACGCTTTGGTTTTGCATGAGTTGTAATCCGTTGCCGTAAGTGGTCAATTGGGGAGTGGTGGCCTTGCACGTTGGCTAACGGGTATGCAGTGTGACTTTTGGTATGGTGGGCACAATGTCTTTTGCTCTTAGTCTGAGGGACGCGGCGCTGGTTATTCTTTTCTTTACCCTCGTGGCGACGGTGCCGGTGGCGTACATGTGTACGTGGGGGCCGAAGACGGGTATGCGACAACTGGTGCAAGCGAGGTTTTCCTTCGGGAAATACTTTGTTTCTCTGTTGATATTGCTCAACCTTGCAACGCTGACGGGCTTCTGCGTTGTCGACAGCGTCATTGGTGGTATGGCACTGTCGGCGGTGCAGGACGGAGCAAGCATCAACGCCACGGTGGGTATCGTCATCATCGCCCTATTGTCGCTGGTCATCTCCTTCTGTGGCTTCGGAGTATTGCATCACTATGAGCGCTGGGCATGGATCCCAGCATTGGCCGCACTCATCATTGCGGCAGGATGCGGGGGTAGCAGTCTCAGCCAGCAAGTCGCAGCACCTGCTGCTACTGCGTCACAAGTTCTCTCATTTGGCGGTCTCGTGGCGAGCTTCATGCTCCCATGGGCTGCACTCGCGAGCGACTTCTCGACATATATGCATCCCAAGGCCCCTCCTTTCCGGATCGCGCTCTACACCTACACTGGCCTTGCGCTGCCTACGATCCTGCTGATGACCCTCGGTGCAGCGATGGGAGGTGCGACGCCAAACATTGCCTCATGGCAGGCTGGGTACGACGTCAACGCAGCGAGTGGTGTCCTTGCGGCCATGCTTCAACCAGCTGGCGGGTTTGGTCGCTTCGTCACAGTCGTGCTTGCCTTTAGCATGTTGGGTAACCTGTCGGCAACGATGTACAGCGTAACACTAAACCTGCAGATGCTCCTTCCCTGGCTCTTCCGCATCCCGCGCATCTTCTTCAGCATCGTGATTACTGGCATCGTAATTGGCGTTGCTGTCGAGGCTTCCTCAAGCTTCTTCCTCAACCTCGAAAACTTCATCGGCGTCATCGGGTACTGGAGTGCGGCCTTCATTGGCATCGCCATCACCGAACACGTGCTGTTCCGACGCAGCAGCTTCATGGCTTATACCGAGGACGAAGAGGCGTGGGACGAGCCGAGCAAGCTGCCACCCGGTTTCGCGGCAATTGGCGCCTTTCTGCTTTCCTTTGCCCTCATCATCCCGTGTATGGGACAGATTTGGTGGACAGGACCCATCGCGGAGACTACGGGCGACATCGGGTTGGAGGTAGCAGTTGTGCTGGCAGCGGTGCTGTATGTACCGTTTCGGGTAGCAGAGAGGAAGATATACAAGAGGTAGTTGCAGAATAATCCAGTAGCAACGACCAATCAAGAGTGATGATTACATTTTGATTGTGCAGTGCATGAGGCGAGGAGATTGCACATGTTGGTAGTTTGGAGAGGATTACCGCATGCGACTAGATCGGGGGAAGTTGTTGCCTCGGTTGTACGTCTTACCCCGGAAATGCTTGGTGACGTTCACAAGCCAGCCGGAGCCGCAGCTCAAATGCGGAGACGAAGACCATCCGACGAGACTTGAAGCTGCTTCCCTTTTGATACCCTCTCCTTCACTGTTTATCCTAACCTTCCCAATCCCATCGGCTCACCGGCTGCTCCTTCCTCCCGTCGCAACAACCGCCCGCTTCCCCTCTTCAACTCCCGCGCGACCAGATTCTGCACTCGACCATGTCTCAAACACAAGAAAAGGCGCAGGAGAAGCTCATCGAGTCGACTTCGTCGGTGCCCCAGAGCACGGCGGCCCAGCAGAGCGACAATGTTGCGCATGCGCTGGCTGGCGCTGGTGGAGGACTGCTGTCCATGGCCCTGACGTATGCGCCATCGCGACGATGCGATGCGGGCTGCTAACAACCCCCAGCTACCCGCTCATCACCCTCTCTACCCGCGCCCAGGTCGAATCCAAGCGCGCGCAGTCGTCGACGCTCAATGCCGCGCGACGCATCATCAAGCGCGAGGGTGTCGCAGGCCTCTACGCCGGTCTCGACTCTGCCCTCTTCGGCATCAGCGTCACAAACTTCGTCTACTACTACTGTACGACGATACACTCCTGAGCGATACATCAAAGTACTGACGGCATCAGGGTACGAATGGACCCGCTCCTTCTTCGAAAAGGCTGCGCTCAAAGCCGGTCGCGCCTCTTCCAAGCTCACCACGGTCGAGTCGATGATGGCAGGCGCCCTCGCCGGCAGCGCAACCGTCCTCATGACCAACCCCATCTGGGTCGTCAACACGCGCATGACGACGCGCAAATCCGAAGCCTCCGACGAGTCGCTCCCGGGCGCACCCACACCTGCGCAGAAGGCGCCGTCGACGCTTGGCACGCTCTTCGCCCTCGTCCGCGATGAGGGCCCCGCGCGCCTGTTCGCTGGTGTCATGCCGGCGTTGGTCTTGGTCATCAACCCGATCCTCCAATACACTGTGTTCGAGCAGCTGAAGCAGATGCTGGAGAAGCGGAGGAGGGTCACGCCCAAGGATGCCTTCTATCTTGGTGCGCTGGGCAAGCTGTTGGCTACCAGCATCACCTACCCGTACATCACTGTCAAGAGCAGGATGCACGTTGCGGGCAGGGACGGACCGAGGGAGGATATGTTGACCACCTTCAGGCGCATCATCCGCGAGGAGGGATACACTGGGCTGTATGGAGGTATGAAGAATATCGCTTGAAGTAAAAGAGAATATGTGCTAACCAATGCTAGGCATCGGACCCAAGGTCACTCAGAGTGTCATCACCGCCGCCTTCCTCTTTGCTTTCAAGGACGCCCTTTACGCCTACACTATCCAGGCACGCAAGAAGCTTGCCATGCGCAAGGTCTAGGATGTACTTCGAAAAGGTACATATGGAAAGCGGTTGCGGTCGCAATCGCAGCTGTATATCGGGTCACGTCGCGACCCGTAGGAAGAAGTCGACACTATGGAGGCCGATGGAGAGTCACTTTGGGCTATGAGCACTTGCTGGAGCATTGTTATCACGGTACGTGGAGGGACAACAAGGCTTTAAAATGTATATACCCGGAATGCCACGCATCACTATTATTGAATCGGAATATCATGCTCATAGTGTACAGCAATTCGACGAGTATGCATGCGCCCACAACATGTCGATGCAAAAAAGACGGACTTTTTGGCAAAAACATACAACAGCGGGGATTCGCTAGTGGTCACCCACCTAACTACTAATCCGCCGGTACAATGCTTGTATATGGCTGAGCGGACGGGAAGCCTAATTCTCATTGTCCTATGGTCGTATGTGAAGGAATAGGAATCTTCACGGTCTATAACATGACTGATAAGATCTTTTCCATTATCTGATTTAGCGATGCTATCGATAGACAAGGCGGATAGCATCCCGTCTCTCCGCTTTTCGCGTCATCAGGCCCTCTGGCATGCAACCGCCCGCTGCGGGGTACTCTAATCGAGAGGTTGTCAACGCCCTATCATGGCATGCTACACATGTACCTGCAGCAAAACCGTGCCCTAGGGCGCATAAGACATATAGGATCGGGCTGTCTTTATAGCGATGGAGGTGCAAAGGAAGCATTCTCCATTTCATCTCCGTCTTCCCCTTTAGTCTCAACATTGGGATAATACACCTTCGCAAACATGAGTTCGGAGCCATTCACGCTCAGGTGGGGTATCTTGGGTATGCACAACACAGCCTTATTACGCATGATGAGAGAAGGCTAATGGATGTTAGCGACGGGAGGCATAGCAACTAGTAGAAGCCCACCATCTTCCTCAACCTACCCACCCTAACACCAATCCAGCCTTCACAAAAGACCTCCTCATTGACCCTCAAACCCGCGATGCATCGGATATCCGCCATATCGTCGCAGCAGCAGCATCTTCCACATCTGCATCCCGCGCCACCGAGTTTCTCAAATCCGTCGGCGCATCCCCCGCCGCACGCGCCTACGGCTCCTACACCGACCTCGCCTCCGACCCAGACATCGACATCATCTACATCGCCACACCCCACTCCCACCACTACCACCACGCCCGCCTCTGTCTCAACGCCGGAAAACATGTGCTCGTTGAGAAACCCATCACCGTCAACGCAGCTCAATGCCAGGAACTGAGGAAACTGGCGAGGGAAAAGGGCAGGTTCATGATGGAAGCCGTATGGACGCGTTTCTTCCCTCTTTCGCGCGAAGTCTGTTCCATCATAAAAGATGGGAAGTTGGGCGATATAAAGCGTGTTTTCGCTGACTTTAGTTTCTGGAATGATGTGGAAAAGGAGTTTGGGTCGCAGCATAGGATGGTGAATCCTGATCTCGCGGGCGGCGCGTTGTTGGATTTGGGGATTTATAGTTTGACGTGGGTGGTTATGGCGCTGTGGCACTGTCAACCGGAGGACAAGAGACAAGAGCCCGTTGTGAGTTCGGCGGTTAGTAAGTATGAGACGGGCGTTGATGAGACGACGACTGTGCTTTGTCATTTTCCGTGGTCGGGGGCGCAGGGCGTGGCGGGGACGAGTATTGTTGTTGCTACGACGCCCAACGCATCACACCCTAACCCCGGCGGCGACGCAGTAAGGATCCAAGGTACCCTCGGCGACTTGACAATCGACTACGCGCCGAGACCGCGCACATACACGTTAACACCCGCTGCCAACGACAAACGAGGGAAACTCGCGGACTTTGAGTACGAAGTCGTTGACAAATACAAGAGCATTCCCGGGGGTGGGCATGGCATGTTCTGGGAAGCAGACGAGTGCGCGCGGTGTATCCGGGATGGCAAGATGGAGAGTGAGGTCATGGGGTTGGAGGAGACGGAGGTGGTTATGCGGGTTATGGATCAGGTTAGGAGGCAGGGGGGTGTGGTGTATCCGGGTGTGATTGAGAGTACGGAGGCGGGTTTAGAGGGGTTTGGGGTGTAATGGGTAGAGTATGAGCAGATAAATGTTTGAGAATGTGGAAGAGAGGAGGAGCACGAGGTGGAAAGGCTGGTAGTTTGAAATCTCGCCCTTGCTAGATGTGGATAGCTGGACTAGCGAAGACCTTGCTCCATCATTTTCAAACTCCCTTCTTATACCGGCATACCACTATTTCGATCAAATCCACAAGATCCTCATACCCCTCCCCCTTCATACCACCCCCCTTTCACTCCTCAGTCAATAATACCACCACGCTACTCCTAACCCCCCTTCGTAGGCTTGGGTTCCTCCGAAGCCGGCGGTTCCTTGGAAACAGGCGCTTGACGTGCGTTGTTGACATTTGGGTTGAGGGCCGTGATAACGTAGACTGGGTTTGTTGGTTCAGCTTCTTCACGGGCGGTAGTAGCGATGGTATCGGTGATCGTGATGACGTAGACTGGGTCAGTGGGTTCAGCTTCTTGACGAGCAGAGGTAGCGATGGTGTCGGTGACTGTGATGACGTAGACTGGGTCAGTCGGTTCAGCTTCTTGAGCGATAGTATCGGTGGCCGTGATGACGTAGACTGGGTCTGTCGGTTCAGCTTCTTGATGGGCGGTGGTAGCGATATCATCGGTGGCCGTGACGACGTAGACTGGGTCAGTCGGTTCAGCCTCTTGTTGTTCATTGACATCGTGGGTTTTGGTGGCAGTGATGACTACGATCGGGTCAATGGGTCCGGCTTCTTTGGTGTTTGTGTTGGTCGGGTCAATTGGTCCAGCTTCTTTAGTGTTAGTGTTGGTAACCGTGATGACCTCAACTAAATCAGTCGGTCCAACTTCTTGACGGGCGGTAACACGCTTGACATGGGTGACCGTGACCACGTAGACTGGTTTACCACTGGCTTCAGCCTCTTGATGAGCGTAGATATCGTTTGTAGCCGTAACCGTCGGGGTGCTTGGCACATGACTTGCGAAAGGGCAGTCAGGCCCAACCCAACCCGGGGGACAAGACTTCGTAGGCTTTGGCGGTGAGACGACAATGCTGCAGTCACTTCCCACATGACCCGGCGAGCAAGTCGATGTCGACACCGCCTGCCTCGCAACAAGACGCTGAGATCTGCCTCCGAGGTCTTCAGACGCAACTCTAGGTGCGTATGTAGCCCTCGCGTGCTTTGCGACCCACCGCTGAGACCGCCCGCCGCCGTAGTCCGGGGGCATGATAGTGCTAGTCGCCATGGGCCAGCAAAAGTGTATATCAGGATTATCATCCCTAGTAAAGGCAGAGGAGTGGCAACCGCACTCATACGAAGTAGAGCAAGTAGGCTTAGACTTATCCGGTCCGCATTGAATATGCGTAGAGATTGCAGTCGCATAGGTCTTAGAGTCCCAAGAGGTGATCTCAGTGCAAGTCGCAGTAGTCGGAAGAGCCTGACGACGCTGAGCAGTAACACTGACACGAGTCGGGCGGACGGACTCCAAGAAACCTTCAGAGGGCTTAGGGATTTCGGAGTCACCCGAGGTCTTGGTCCTGGAGGGCTTGGGCGGCTTGTGCGTCTTGATGGACTTGGAGGTGTGGACGCTGGCTCGGGTGTGGGATTCGACTACGGTGAGCTGGCGGCGGTGCGCGGTGATGGTGCGGGTGAGCTCAGTCGAGTCGGTGGTTTCCTTGGAGGTGTAGGCGTTGGAGCGGGATGGTGGAGTGTGTACAGTGGTGCAGGATTTGGGGTTGCTGCATGGCCTTGTTGTTAGGGTGGTCTTGCTGCCGGTAGCTTGGCTGACGGCGAGGCCGATGAAGCCTAGGGCGGTGATGCAGAGAGTGGTGAGCCTCATTTCGGCTGTCTTCGAGTTAGTATCAAGGTAGTGAGATGTGTAGGGACTTTGTGGGCTACCTAGAGTTGATGATGTTGGGGAAAGGGAAGAGAAGTGGGTAGAGAGTGGAGGGTAGAGGGTAGAGGGAGAGGAGCGGTAAAAGAGGTTTATGTACACCTCTGTTGTAATACAGACACGACAGTACTGTTGAGACACTGCCCCGTCGGTACTCACCTCTGTTTGTGAGATTACTTTTAGGTTGTCACTGCGGTAAGAGAAGAAACGTGAGTGGTCTACGCAGATGCAATGGGGCGGGGACGTCGGAGTTCGGGGTGAACCGTTTGCTGAGGGATTAGTGAGTAATCGAGCACAAACACCTGCGACCTAATAATATGCCCAAGTTAGCGTGAGCACACTCACCTCACCGCGTACGATGACAAGACAATGAGTGTCAAATAGATCGATAACAGAGTAAATAGATTGGAGGGTAGGAGAATGTCTGACCGTATCCGAGATAAGAATAATGCAATACTACTCAGACTCCGAACTGCGCAATTCTACCTGTATATCCGTGTAATGAACATGCCCCGTCTATATCAAAAGACCCTGTGTAAAGTTCTCCAGTGCAGCTCGGTACTGCTGACTATATTCGATGATGATCTGCTGCTGGTACCAGCTATGTCGCGCATTGTGGTCCGCCACAAGATTATGCGCAAGCTCATGACAGTACGTGCAGAACCAACTGTCCAGAGCTGTGAGCTTCCCTTCCTTAGTCTGGCATCCGTCGCTGTGCAGGGCGATGAACCAAGCAAGGTTGAAGAACAGACTACCGTTCATGTTGAACGCCACCGTGTTGGACTTCTTGTCGAGGAAGATGTTTACCGCCGCAGGGTTGACGCTGAAGATTGATGTGAGGCCAAAGATGAGCGGTAGGAATTTTCGGAGGTGAGATTGCAAGTCGGTGAGCGGCGCAGTCTCGTCGCGGCCATAGTAGATGTCGACGTGACGGCCAGAGAAAGGTACCGAAAACGCTTTGTGCAGATTCTCCCATTGTTCGCCGGTACAGTAACCTCCACGGTCGAGTTCCGTCGGGTCCTGGTGATGCTTGGTGTTGATGTTCTCCATACCGGTGGGCCGACATTCCTTGATAGCGTTCTGGATGTTCGATTTCGTGGCTTGGATGTCGCGACTGATCTGGGGGCCGTCTGTACCCTTGGAGGAAGGGGAAGGTGCGCTAGGCGCGTTCTTGAAACCGAGCTTCTTCGCCCAGTTGTTGATGAGACCCTGCTCCTCTGGTTGACGGCCGTGGTTGGCGATTTCCATGCCACCCTCTGGACTACCAAACGCACCAGGCATATGCTTGCCTTTCTCTGGAGTCTCAGGTGGAATGTTCTCTCGGTCTTCTGACTTCACATGACCAGACTTAGCTTGTTCGGCAACTCGCTGCTGTTCCTCTTCTTCGCGCTCTTGCTCGGCTTGTTTGGCGATGCGCGCTTCGTGCTCTTTCTTTCGTAGGATACGCTCGACATTGATACCCTTTTGCTGGAGTCGGCGTAGAGGCTCAGTCAAGATGCGCTCTAGCGCGATGGCGTCGTTGCGCTTCGGCCGCGATACAAGTAACCTTACCAGTTCGCTTGACACCTCGTAGAGATCGTATTTCGGCGTGATGCTAAGTACGTACCCCGTACCACGCACCTTGATGATAACAGCCGATTTACGTGAGGATGTTGCGACATTGCGTTCCGCTAATGAATAACGAATGGAGATATCCGACACACATTGCACCGTCAGATTAGAACCTAGCCACTTGGCGTCATGTCTGATAGCTTTTGAAGAAGCATCGCGTTCATACTCGTGAAGGAAGAGACGTACACGCTCCAGGATGTCTCGTCGAAGATCTTGGGCAGGCGTCTGGTCGCGTGCTACTGTGCCGATGCGTTGGTCAGTCTTGACCAGCTCCGAGACCTTCTGAACACCAAATCGAGCGTAGAACTCCTCGAGAAGCTCTTCTTGTGGGGCTGCGATGATGAAGTCGCGGAACCGGGTCATATAGTTGACATTATCGATGATCACGATCTCGCCAGCTTTGTTGAGCGACCACTCGCGATGGACGTTGTCCTCATCAAGATCATCAATGTCGTCTTCGCCTGCATCCGCGACGTTCTTACTATCCTCTTTGATATCGCGGTAGCCAAGAAGCAATCTCGATGCTATAAGTGATTTGACCAAATCCTTATCCTTCCACAAATTCGGAGCATGTTCGGCCAGCTTTCTCAGCAAATCGAGATATTTCTCTTGCCCAATGGTGTTGAGGAACCGAGCAGGATTCTTCGCGAGGAGGTACGCCAGATCATGAGTCGTCGGCTCATGCTTTGCGCCAATCTTGAGAAGGAAGACTGTAGCTTCCGCGCCATAGTGAACGTAATCGAGGATGCCACGGTACTCTTGATCACGACCCACAAAAACATGCTCGGGTGGATCGTAGTGATGGATGCGCATCTCGGTCTTGCCAGTTTGGTTCTTGGATCGATCTTCGAATCCGCTGCAAGCGGGGTCAAGGTAATACTTCCGAAAGATTGGTACGATGTTGGAAGTCGCGAGGTTCTGTATGAGCCCTTTGTATTGATCCAACTCGGATCCGCGCGAAGCAAGATAGGCAAACTGCATTTCTGCATCAAGCTTAGTCTTGGGTGGTGTCTTCATCAGGTATTGAACACATGGGCCAATACTTGGATCGCGCTGAACCCCGAGCTTCTCGGCATGACTCCGAAGATCGCTTCTCAGAATGGGGAATCCTAGGCATGCTGCGTGCTCATTGGTGTAGCACTGGAACGGGCCAACCAACGCCGGGAAAGGAGCCTGTTCTGTCGGCAAAATCGGGAGGGTGAGGGCAGCGAACTTCTGATGCTCCACGGCGTAGTTATTCTTGTAGTAGTTCGTCAACAAGTAATCCATCGCACGCATGTACAGCTGAAGATCCTTGGCTTGACCGGCGCGATGGAGTATGTTTGCGACGGTAATGGAATCTGGGCACTGTCGTAGTCCAAGACGCAGCAGCAATACACCCTCTCGTGTAGTGGGCTTGAATTCGAAAGGCAACTTGATCTGAGTCAGGCCTAGAGCTACAATAGCCGGGTCGGGGGCATAAAGGTCTGAAGCTTTGAACTGTTCGCCAGGTTTTACTAGAGTACCTTCTCCCGGCAAGAACGCTGTCTGCTGTAGACGACTAAGATCCTTCGCAGGTATTTCATTTATGACCGACGCGAAGTAGCGGATAAGGTCAACGTGATTCCAAGTCGGCTTTTCGGATTTCTCTGACTGCTGCGCGTCGCGACTGCGCATTCGATCAAACACCATAGGAAGATCGATAGTCTTCCGAACACCGAGCGCTAATAGGAACTTCTCTTTCGAGCCTGCAAACGGTGTGACAGTTGGCAGATCGTCAAACAGCTTAACAGTAGGGAAGTACGACTCCGCCGGTCGCCGCATGCCCATCTTCGTCGGCAGGATCGTGTGTGGTGTCAAGATCTTGACAACCGTCTCCTTGGAATTTCCATCGAGTTGTTCCCAGCACTTAGATGTCAGCGTTAGCACAGAGAGAGCAAGATTCTCATCCTTGGTGAACTCGTCTAGCTGCGGCCGTGTTGTCATATGTCGTAGCCAGCGAACCATTGATAGTTCCACCCAGCCGAAGAGTTGCAATTGTTTGATCGACATGCCTCTGGTGAAGGAGAAAGGAATAGTGTCTGGCGGAAGAGGTAGATGTGCACCGATACGCGCTGGGTTAACGAACGTGGTAATATCGCCCAAAGCCAGTATCCTGCCAGAGTTCTTTTCTGGCTCAATGTCGATATTAGCGACTGTATTTTCGAACAAGCTACGAGAACCGGGCACATCGATTTCGCCGCTTTCCAGCTTAGATCCACACCACTTAAGAAACTCGGAGAGTTCATCTTCGCTGAGTGCTCGTGATTCTAATCCTTGGCGGATATCCTGCATTGTGAGCTCAGTGATGAAACCGCGATTGTGTAGATTGAGCATGAAGTCGACTGCTGCATTCGCGAGTTCTTGTGGGACCATGGGTACTTCTCCCAGGAAACTTAGAGTTTCTGCAGGCATACGCACACGCTTACTGGACATAACACCCTTGGTCGAAAGGATGTCGATAGATCGTTCCTTCGAACAATTCCAGAACGCCTCATCGATCTTATCTCCAAGTGATGTGGAAGGGTGCGATGATTTGGCAGTATATTGTTTGAACACATAAGCAGTCTTCGTGATCAAGGTCTCAATGGGTTCCTTGCCGAATTGGGCCTGCAAGGCTGCCAATTCTGCTGCGTAGGTGATGCGACAGGCCAACCCTGCAACGCGCAGAAGCTCAATGTTCCAGGTGGAGATGTAGCGAGCGTTCATGTCGACATTCTCGCGCTCAACTGTCGGGATGAGAGATGGCGCAGAGATGTGCGCAAGGTAGCCCGTCGTCTGGGCAGTCGGAAATCCGATAAAGATTCGTCCAGATTTTGTTGGAAGAACTTCTGCAAAGATCTTGTCTGCAAGCGCAGCTGAACTGCCAGAGCCCGTGGCCAGCGTGGCTGACGGATCTTGGTATGGGCAAGTCAAAAGAGCGATTTTGGTTGTCTTCGGAGGTGACTTCTTAGTTGCGCGCTCAATCTCCGCAGCGAAATTTCGTGAGACTTTAGTGGCCGCCACCACAGTGCATACTTGCAAGAAGATGGTGCCAGTCGAATCGCCTGCTATCTCTTCAATAGTATTGGTCTTCTCGGCCGCGGGTTTGACGTTCTTCGTAGGCGGCGGAGGAGGTGCCGATGCGAATTTTGAGAAGAAACTCCGTAACGAAGTCCCCGCGTTGCGAACTTCTTGTTGTACGAGGTCGGCAGCTTTCTTTGGGGGTATCTGAGCAGTAGCAATGACGTTCATCCAGGCCGCATCAATTTGAGAGTGTTGTTGCGTGACATCAGTCACCCGCATCAAGCCGCCTTCGGTCTCAGTCTTCAGTCCGTTAGGCACACGGACCGTTTCTGGGGGCGATATCTTCTTGGTGAACGACGCAACGACGTAGTCGTCCACGTGAAGCTCGATACTCTGCAGACCAACAAATGTGAGACTCGTGGCCAGAAACTGACACAACGTGGGCAAATTCGGAAGCTTTGATGGGTTGTAAGACGCAGATTCGACTTTTGCTTGCCGGTATTCCAGCATGAAAATGGTGTCTCTCGATTCATGTTCAGCCGGTACTGGGGCGGCTTTAGTTGAAAGCATATTACCCTTCCAGTAGAACGCCATAGTCCTGTCTCCTGAAACGACGAAGGGCTCATCGCAATCGGCGAACACGCTGTAGAATCCGACACCGAAAGCCCCAATCTTCGTTTCGTCCGGATTACCGTCCGCGATGCTTTTCAAACGGCTCCAATCCGCGGGCGTGAATGGCTGACCATTGTTGCTAACAACGAGTCGCTTGAGAGTGTGATGTTGAATGATATGCTTCAGTAGAATGGGGTCATCGGCGCCTTGAGGTGTAGGAACAGTAAGAGATGGGTCGGTCTCGAATTTGATGATGACTTGATCTGCTTTCGCATCTGCAGCATTTTGTATCAATTCTCGTAAGGTTGTGTGCTCGCTGGAGTAACGCGCTAGAACTTTGTCTATCAAAGCCCGGGTGTTGACCGTGACCTCGCTGTCGAAGCCATCGGCCATCGTTTGGTTGCGCAGCCGCGCAAAATCTATCGCCGCCATTTTGAAGGTGCCTTCCGAAGGTGTGCAGCACGATGCTTTTGCAGATCTGAAGCTACAGTGGCGATGTGTTTGCTAGGACCTCGGAGTTGAGGGTATTGACAGCCCAGGATTGTATCAAATAGGATTATGAGTCTTCCAAACGTGAGAAGATCTTCTTAATCGACCCCGCTAACGGTGCCGAGTGAATAACGTCCGGAATGGGGATGTGCTTGTAATGAGAATGTGCTCGTTGGAACAGGCAGCCTCTAAGAACCGTGGGCGGCGGTGGCGAAGACAGGAGGACCAGCCAGACGCAGAATAACGTTACGCAATAAAAGACAAACTCCGGATATGCTCACGCTATGCAAGACGTAGGAAACATATCAAAGAGGACAGTGCAGCCTGGTGGGAGGCGAAGGGGTGTGGGTGAGATGTCGTGTTTCGTGTGGCACTTGTTGTTGCAGGCGCTGACGCAGGGGCCAACACCGAAAGCGGCTTAGTCTTCTTTGTTCGGGCCACCGCCACGAGGCCGAAGCTTTGAGGATCGCCAACCGTTTCACCGTCCGAATATTCGACGCATCATGCAAGCACCCGCCAGCACAGCGTCATCTTCTTGATCAAGCATATTGTTTTTGGCCACTAGGTCTTCAGCTTCCAGATGTTGCGATGGCAGTCGACCCTTTGTCCCCGATCGCGCCTGCGCGCATTAGGGCCTTGCTTCTCCCCGTGGGTCGCATCAAGCGTTCGCGCTTCATAGCCTTTGTCGACCTCTTGCAGCAAGAGTCGCTGGTTCGACTGGGCGACATCAGCCCTGATCCGCGACCTGACCGGAGTACGAGCCCTCATGTGCCAAATCAGCTTTGATGTTTGCTGATCTTGGCAACGATAGATATGTTCTCTCCGTTAGCATGGCCAGACGGAACTTTACTTTATGACTTATCGACTTCTATGCCATCAGCATCTCATCTATCACTGTCACCGTTCGAACAGTTTAGAGAGCCACTACTGGTCATCGGAATCGGAGACGCGTCCGAATATGCCTGGCTGCAGCCATCACGTGGCACTGACGGAACCCCAAGCACGACATTTGAAGAACCTCCAGCCGGCGATGATGAAGCCAATGCTATTCAATTCGGTATCGACGATCTCAGAGAACAGTTTCCTCGGGCGTATCTCCACAGCATCATGCTGTTTGATTCAGCAACTCCATCACGACATCCGCGCCTGCCACAAGAGACACTCTTGATCCCACCAAGATCACAGCTAAAGACCACGACGATGAAGACTTTCATGTGCGATCTGACTGCAACCTTGCTAGCGGAAATGACCACTCTGGCAAAGTCCATACAGGCACTTCCTACTTTAGTTTCGCCCGCTTCTCAAAATGGCACAGCGGAGCTCACGCCAAGCTGGGCCGCATCTGACTCTACTTCGCAATTCTCGCGTCGCAACTCGCAAACACCAAGTGGGAGTAGACCGGAGTCACCCGTAGGAAATGCGCTGAAGGACGGTCACCGCGCGTCAATGCCTGTCTTGCCATCGAGTTCCGGAGGACCCCTTACTACCGAAGACCCTAGGACCGCTTCCTTGAGTGCACAAGGTACACGCACACCCCCGACAACCTTCGACGAGATCTCCGGTATCAATGCTGCCAATACGCTTCATCAAACAAACAGCAATCCTGCCAGACCTAGCTCCGCAACCAAGAACGCAGCGGACCGCGTGTCGATTACAGGTTTTGGTTCCGGCGGGGTCGGTGAAAGAGCTCGAAACAAGGGACGCGGTCGTATTGGAATCGTGATCGGTACCTTGTACATGTGCGCAGGCCAGTGGGTCGAGGCTGTACGAGAGCTTACAGAAGCCGCGACAAGAGCACGTGCTCTTAGTGACCATTTGTGGCATGCTAAAGCTCTCGAACACATTATGGTCTGTATGCTTCTTTTTGCATGGTCAGGCATGGACTTCCAGGTTAGTCAACTCTTCTTTGATGTCAGTCTGATCAACTTACTGACCATCAAGATACCCCCAATCTGCTATCCGACATCCGATAAGTCTGGAGGTAACAAGTCACCCACTCACACACCGTCAAGCAGTGTCTCGGACGTTTCGGCTCCCGCCAAACCCCACAAACATGACAACGCACTGGACGCCCTGAACTCGCTGCTTCCAGACATGGTCAACATGATACTGAACCTATATACCCGTGCGGCCAATTTCGCTGGCGAATCCTTGCCGCCGCTCGCGTTTTCAGAATGTGTAATACGCTTCTCCAAGTTGCTGGCCGCCATCAACTTATCCGGAGGCTTTCTAGATGATGATGCATTGCGCCAGCTTGTGCAGAATACGCCATACAAGCAAAAGCCACGCCTTTCGGTTCCGAGGCTTAGTGTACACCCTACGCGTAATGATATAGCGTCTATGCTATTTCGTGCATTACCTGGACCAGCGGAGAGCTCGGGCATGAACCCCACAGACCGCGTCGTAGTGCTTGCTGGTGTTGCCTCAATCTTATCGTCCTTAGGGCTACAACGCAAGAAAGCCATCGTCATGAAGGAGTTTATCACGTCTCTGGTTCCTGGTTTGATACAGGCCCGCAAGGTTGGTGCAGCAGAGATGGGAGTACATCCAGCTGCTGGCCTTGCGGCTCTCAACATCGCAAGCGGCGGTAGCTCCGGGAGTGGTGCTCTCAATCTAGGTGAGGGCGAAGTCGAGAATGGGATTGAGGAATTCCTCGGCTTGCTAGGCCGGATATACGGGATACCCAATTCGAAAGGAAACATGCCCAATATTGGAATGCCCAGTCAGAGAAATGAGCACGCAGAAAGTGCATCGGACAGTATTGCTAGTCAACGCGTCGTTGACACCATACTGGCAATATCGTCTTTGCGCTCTTTCGGAAGTTTGAGTCTCAAGCTAGAGATATTACGAACGTGCCTGAGTTTCTGCGAAGCATTACCAGACTTTAATGGCGTCCTCCATTTCACTGCTCTCTTGCTCCGGGTGGCGGGTCCCGGAACAGCGCCGAGACCTAATAGCACCGACGTGTTCGTCTCTCTTCCCCGAGATGAGCAGATCCGACTCTACTCCAACATTTCGAGAACCGTCACTGCCGCCAAGAAGCTTGGACTACAACATGTAGAGACAGAATACTGGGATGACTTCCTCGTGCGCGGGTTGTTCATTCTCGAGGAAATGGAACCTCTCCGATTAACTCAAAGACAGGGGATCGAGTTGAAGTCGGACAGCCAAGGAAAAGACGGCCCTTTTCTTCACAATGCCTGGCTGAAGAAGCCGCAAACAAATGCTGCAAATACAGTCTTGGTTGCGAATGAGCACTATCGCTTCGTCATAGCCATGCAGAATCCATATGAGTTTGAGCTTGGCGTAGAGTCGTTGAAGATAGCTGCTGAAGGTGTTGAGTTTGTCGCGCTGGAGGAACACTTCCTATTGGGCCCTTACAGGACTCAGAAGTTCCAGATCACAGGGACCGCGCGAACGTCAGGATCGTTGAAGATCATTGGATGCTACGTCAAGCTTATCGGCTGCAGAGAGCGGCTGTTCCCCATTTTCCCAGAGCCATGGAAGCCGAAGAGAGAAGCTAAAATGAAGCGCATGGGCCTCAAGGCATGTTTAGGGGCACCGACATCCCGGCCCTCCTCGGCAATCGCACCATCCATCGACAGCAGAGCAACTTCTCAGCCAAAGCCAGAGTCATTGACGTTTTCGGTAATCCCAGACCAGCCCGTCATTATAATCACCAATGTTTCGTTACCGCAGTCAGCCGTCATGGTGCTTGAAGGCGAAAGGAAACGATTTACTGTTACAGTGAAGAATACTTCGACTGAAACAACTGTCGACTTCGTCCACATCTCCTTTCAGGATACGGCGACCACTGCGATACAAGCAGCGACCTCCAACAAAGACTTGCCTGCAGCCGAATTGCATGAGTTGGAGGTCCAGCTCGCCCATCATCCGTCCTTGCGCTGGTGCAAAGATGAGGCCGAGGAATCACCGAGCATTAAGCCTGGCGCTGAAGCGCAGTTCACCATCGAGGTTATCGGTCGCACAAGACTGACGGATGCGACTATCCAAATCGACTATGCCAATCTTGGAAAGCGGAGATCGGAAGTAGAGGAGCACTTCTTCACCCGTCAGGTATCTGCACCTATCTCAATTACCGTGAACGCAAGTGTGCAGCTTCAGCGGCCGGACATAGTACCCTTATCCGGCGACATTGCCTGGTCTAGCGATGCATCTTCAAGCTCGCGCACTCAATCAGACGACGAAGCCTCGCAATCGCGGTCATCTGGGAAAGCCGACGGTCATCTTCGGTCTTTCATCAGTCAGAAGCGGAGTGATGATAGCGATGAAGAGTACTGCATGCTTCTCCTGGATCTCAGGAACTCCTGGCCAAACCCGCTCTCGATATTGCTCCAAGCCCGAAAGCCGGTGGCTGATGGCAATTACACCAACGACTCCTGGAACGAAGCGCATAGTGTCAACGAAGTCATACAGCCAGGGCACGTTAGCAGAGTCGCCATGATCCTTCCAAAGGTTTATCTGAAGGCGCCACACGCGGCCGTACCATCGCTCAATCCCGCCAACCAACGCCAATTCGTCGTCAGTACGAGCAAGATCTCTCCCGAGACCGAACGCGCGAGTCGAGAAGCTTTCTGGTATCGCGAAGAGCTACTCAAGATCGTGCGCGGAACCTGGACGGAGGATGGTAATGGACGTCACGGCGAGCTGGAATTGCGCAGCATCCGCTTCACGCCGCGCATGGTCGAGGCCATCAGGCTTGACGATCTCGCCATCAAAACGACCATCGCCTCCGACTACCCTGTAGCGGGCGACGAAGAAGCTGTGCGACAAGTCGGTCGCGCAAAGTTCGAGGTACCGATAGACGAATTCCTTACCATGAAGACGTTCGTCCGCAACCGAAGTCCACGTCCCATCTCACCTATACTCAGATTGCAGCCTCACGTCGCTGGTCTGCCTCATAATGTAGCCCTGGATCTGGATAAGCGCTTCTCGTGGACAGGTGTGCTGCAGCGCAAGTTGCCCGTCATACAGCCTGGAGAGACGGCAGAGTCTGAGCTTGGTATTGTTGCACTATGTGGTGGTACATACGAGGTTGGTGCAACGGTCGATGAAGCGGAGTTCATCAAGATGAGTGGTGGAGACGAGGACGATAAGAAGAACGACGATCAAATGCTGCTTCAGGGTGGCAATGTCCTGGGCGAGCCGAAGCTGCGAACTTGGCACATGACGGAGCCGTGTACTATCGTTGCTAAGAGATGAGGTGGGGAGGAGGTTAGACTAGATCGATGAGATAGATCTTATGATGCTTGTTTCATGTGTGGTTCGCCTTTGTGATCAATCTGTTTGCCTATGTCTTTCTGGATATAACCACAAAAGCTTCGCAAGCAGGTGACGACTGACAGCAAACGATGAATCCTATATATGGGTAACACCTTTGCTCGTAATTGCGACCCTTCTCGAAACATTTCATGATGCCTACTCTGACGGATTTGCCCGGTGAGCTTATCTCATGGATCGGTGAATACCTCGAAGCCAGCGATGTGGGCTCAATCCGCCTGGCCAGCAAAGATCTCTGTAAGAAGATGTCGTACAGATTCTCCTTCCTTTTCAAGACAGTGAAGGTTTCGCTCATAAAGGTCAGCATACAAGCGTTGAGCGACGCCACAAGTTCTCCAGATATCGCGAAAAGAGTTGAGCACCTAATCGTCGGTACCGAACACTTGCTTGAGTACGTGCATGAGTGCCTCAACAGCTCGAGGGTACATCCACATTTTCGCGATGCGTTTGGGCTTCATCGGGTCACAAAAATGCAGTTGCAGACTCTGATCTTTGAAAGACTGGTCAATTTGAGGAAGATAACTATCGAAGACCGCCCCGCACTTCACCATAGCCCACAAGATCGTTCAAGTATAGGAAGCGCAGAGCTAATGCGCCTCACTGGTATTGATCTACGCTCGAATGGGCCCTACGAGTTTGGTCTCTATAGTCCGCCACGCGAGGAGTATACATGGGGGCGGACTTCGGTACACCGCCATGTTTCTGATATCCTCGCGTATCTGGCCAAACATGGCAGGCATCTTGACCTCGAAATTATCTTAAGGGGTTGCAAGGTCAAGAATTCTGTCTTGGTACCAGGTGAAATGCCGCACGTCCTCTCACTTGTCTCGCCGTGCATACGACAGCCCCTAGATGACCATCTCACGCACCTGACGATAGGCGAGGAAGGATTCGAATACAATACGGCTAGCAGGTATCGGCAACAGTGGCAGAATCTTCGCGATTACGCGCTCGGAAAGGGAATTCCTTTGGTGGAATGGGGTGCCGATGGTAGGCTACGATAAGCGTACGTGAAGTATAGCTTGCGGTCAACGTCTTTGTTTCGGACGTCGTTTGCACTGCAAGGGAAGTTGTTGGGTGAATCTCTTGTATTGATATAACATGCCATTTTCTATTCAGCGCAAGGTACAAGGGATATGAATGTGTCTTTGCGAGTGTCGAAGTATTATCTGTGGCCCAGATTTAGTTCACATGGACTACCGGACCCCAAGTTTGTTGTCGATGGAGAGAGCTGATGAAAACGCAAAACTATCTGAGCACTACATGGCAAGCTTGATCATGCAGAGATGGGTAGGGAGGGTGGCGAAGCTGCTTATGCCACCGTGATCATCCCAAGAAGACGCCATACGTAGGCAGTTTCCCCCTCAGCCGCTATTAATCTCAACACCGGGAGATGACTGGGCTACTTCTGGCTGAATAGACAACAGTGTTGCCTGTATTTCTTCTGTGTCACCACCGTCGTTGACACCATCTGCTGGTGCTGGCGCTCCACTCGCTTTGACCACTTGTCGAGTAAGCTCTTCCAGTTGTTTCCTGGCTTCTTCGTGCTCATTCCGCAGCATCGCTAGTGCTTCGTGACTTCTCTGGGCAGAACTATTAACTCATCAGTTGGTACTCAGTCGTCTCACTCTTGGGAGAACTTACGAATTTGCCATGTCGATTTGGTGAGATAGGAGCCGTGATTGCAGATCCTCTCTTTCGCGAATCCTTTCAAGTACTTTTGTTCTAACTCGATACCAACGCACTAGTCGTGGCGTTGTACCTAGTCTCAATACAGATTGGAGACTACGTACAGCAACATTGTTACTCCTCAAGAGCTGTTGCCTCACTGTGACTGTCCGGACTTCATCGATCGCATCCCTCCAAGTCGTAGGCTCGACTCCAACAAGCGTGGTCAATTCTATAATGCGCGATACATTTGGGGCATTGGGAATTCCTTGAGCATATGCCAAGTATGATAAAATCACAATCTCTGTTGCAAAAATTGATGTGACAAGCTTCTTCAGCCAGATAGCTTCGGCCCCGTCGTTTGGCTCAATTGTAATGCGCGCAATCATGCCCATTGCGTTCAAATCCGACATTTTGTTATGAACTGAAGTTTGGATCACGGCTAGTTCGACTTTTCCGTTCCGCACGTCTTCATAACGAACATAAATCGCCGCGAGAATGGCCACGACAAAGGTGAGGAGGCCAGCGATGTTGGCGGCGGTAGAAAGTGGGCTATCTTCCATCGGGAATAGCGTGTCGACAAGCGTGACGAATTCGGCCGTAGTTCGGGAGGGCGGGGCCTGAACGTGTTCGTCAGACTTTCGGGCACTAATGATACGATGAGAGGAGCACGCGAAGGGGTCTATGATGATCAAGGTTCACATTGCGCACGGAAACTTTTCAGCTGACCCCTCCGCTGAAGTAAGCGGCAGCTGCGTCGTGGCGTCCAACGAGGCTACCCCAGCTCGCATGCACGCTTCAGCTGTGCAGCCCGTGCATATTGACTAACAAATCGCAACTCTACTGTCACCGGCATTAAGTTCCACAGCCTTGTCGTTTCCTGGAACGGCTCCACGCTTTCCGGTACATCAGTAGATTGCCAGCCGCACAATGACCAGGCACGCTGCCATCCAGCGATCTTCACCATCTCCATCGTCATCACCACCCCCGCAAGAGGCGCCCATCGGGGTAAAAGCCCCCATAGGTCATTGTAGCGCCGCTTTTGAACGTCCTGCTACAGGCTCTCCACTACTCACAGCCCGTGTGCGGAAACATATAATTCAATTATTTGGGGAAGCGCGAGCGACAACAGCACATAGAAGGTTGCGCAATGAGTTTTGAAGGAATAACTCAACCGCCCAAGAGTGCACGTATTGGACTTCTTAAATACACCAAATTCTGGTGCAGTATTAGAGATGATAAAGGACAAGGCAGCGGGCCTTTTATATCACCAACAAGCGAGTTATGCCACATTAGTAGTACCCTAGTACGTTTCGAAACGTCTGGCCGCGACATCGAAAGGCGTACATGTTATTTTGGAGGCATATGGCGTTGTTACCACCGTTTTCGGCGCCCGAGCTCATGGGACTTCAGTAACGAGTTTTGAGGACGCTGCAGGAGCGCGCATACTGGTCTTTGTGTGGTATTCTGAGGTAACAGTGCTGCACCAGTCATACGAACAATGATGTCCTGTTTGAGTAACCGGATTCTCAATAGTGGAGAGTGTGAAGGAAGCAAAGAACCATGGCTTTCTAGATCCATTGTTTATCGTCGACGCCAGCCGCAAGTCATGTCATTGTGAGTTTTGTTTTTGGAAATCCGTTCTCGATAGATGTTTGGATGGAGGATGACTTTTCTGGCTTATATGCTGGTGATGATACTGCTTTTACTTTTGAAGCTGGAAGAATGAGCAGCGCAACCACTCATCGGATTGGTGGCTTTGTCTTTTGGAAGAGGCACGGGGAGGCCATAGCTCTGGACTTGTTGGTTTTGGATAAAAGTTTGTTGAAAGCATGAATGGTCGAAGATCGAAACAAGCAGTGAAGAAGAAGCTTTTATACACGCAACCCTTGCGCTAGCCATGATGGCTATAGTCGTTGTACGCTCAGATTGTAACCTACAACTCTTACAACGACAAGACGCGCCGACCATCTTCGACTTCTTGGTAGATTCTGTTGCACAAGACCAAAGCTCGCCATAATATGTCCCTATCTGGCATTTCGAAATTGGAGCAGAATGTAATCTTCAAAGTCAAGCCGACAAGTTGGAAGAATATGTAAGCGTCGCGGACAGACGAGCCGAGTCATGACACAGAACCCTCCGCGATTTTGAATAAGAACGGGAAGTATCTTGGTGTAGAAGAGAAGAAGCAGAGGATGCGCAAAGTCTTTTATATGCGATCCACCGTACCGCTGAAGTCATGTTGTATGCATCTTGGTATTTTAGAGACACACTGCTCATGCATATGTCCCACAGTTGTCTTTCGGAACTGATCCGACCTCTCATGCCTAGGGCATCAATTTCTTTATGAACGACGGAAGAAGTCAACATCGAAATGTCTCATGCGTAATTCGAAAGCTCACCACGACTCATAGCCTTCGATGTGGTATCTTTTTCGCAGAAACTGTAGAAAGTGGTAGATGAAGAAAGCCGGAAGGTATGATAGCGGAAGGTATTTTCTACTGGGCCTCGATGTATAAATGCGGGATGTTTGGGCTCACAGAGCCATAGGAGAGGTTCCTGGTCGTTTTGAGAAGCAAGCTTCACATACAGTGTCTTCCAGTATTTTTTGAAAGAGATGTAGCAGCCAAAGAGCAAGTTTCGGCAGGGTGGGTCGAAACGAAGGCCGAGAAGACATATGCTATTCTTGTATAGCTTTGGAAAGAAGAGCAGAGCACATAGTCTTGAGTCGTAATGCTTTTAGTAAACCGCAGGAAGAGTGTGATATAGAAAGCCAGTCCTCAAGCCAACGACAGAGAACTTTATACCTCCCTCTCTCCCTAGTCCCGAGACCGACATGGGTTGGCGACTAGGGGTTTCGTCGAGAGGCGCTGCTCATCATCCAGTCAACCGTGGTTTTTGGTTGTTCCCACGAACACTCCGACATGATTCTTTAGACTTGCTGTTTTTGAAAGGCGGAAAGGAAGGACAGCTCATCGTGCGGGATTTGAGCGTTTTATGGACGGGAGAAGAGCCATGAAACTGATATCTGGTCGTTTTGGAGAAACACAATGAAAAGGGGAAAGTAGTGAAGAAGGCCAGAGAGAGGGAATCGAGGAGGCTTTATAGCTTAAATGGCGTATTTCCAGATCCTCTGCTCGCAATCATGGCTTCCTGCACTGGCGATTTTGATAACACCGGGGTTCTTGGGATAATTCATGGACATGCGCGATGTCTAATCTCCAGAGCATGGCTTCGTTGTCGTGAGCTTTTGAATGCCAGAGTAACAGCGACACACCGCGAGCCGCAGACATGTCAAAGTTCAGATCTTTTTTAGGAGGAAGAAACTCAGAAGAGCCATGGATTCGAAATACACTCTTTTTGGTAAATCTCCGGAAGGCGTGTTGTATAGGAAGCAAGAAGAGAGGAAGAAGAGGAGCTTTTATATCTCATCTTCATCTCGTCTTCTCCAGCCATTTGAACGACGTCACGGACTTTTTAGAAGGTTTGCGACTCAGCAAAGCTCACTCCATGATGTAGGCTACTACCCATTTTCGAACAGCACAGCACCTCTCATGGGGTGAAGCGCATGCATTTTTTGTAAGGACAGCGTGGAAGTAGGAAGAAGACAGCACACTCAATGATCGAAACCGGATATTTAGCTTTTGGGTAAAAGAGGGAGAAGAGCGAGAACGAACATAGAGGAAAGCGACTTGGCTTTTTGGTAGGATGCAAAGAAGTCGCGGAGAGGACCACATAAGATGGGAATCGAGGGAAGTATTTTTGAATGCGTTGTTCTCGGTCGTGGACTCTCATGGATTGCCTTTAATCCTTTTGGTAGAAAGCACACAAGAAGTGTGGGAATAAAGAAGTGAAAGGAAGACGTAGAGGAGCATTTTATACGCCAGGCCGCTATTTCCGTTCTTCATCTAAGGTGCGCGTATACATTTGTATGCGCAGGGCAAAAAACGGGGAATTCTCCATCGACACCTAAGTTGGGTTTTTCGATACGATCTGCGGCCCTCATTACAGAATTTTGATCGATTTTTGGTGTTGATGGTAGAGAAGAAAGCAGCACAAGCACACATGTTGGTTTTGGATAGTGATTTTGGAAAACAGGAGCAGAAGCCAACATGAACTCTTCGGGTTCGTTTTTTGGTATAAGAAGGAGGAAGGTGGTAGTTGTAAAGGACAAGAACCCACGAGAGCAAGAGGAGGTATTTATACATCTCTCGTGTCCGGTCCCGAGCATAATGTCCCGTGATTGGCCGTTGAGTATTCAGCCAGCGGGACAAGTCCCTCGGCTCATCATAATGGTCCGTTCGTATTTTGATTCAGACAACACTCGTCTTCCACATGACTAGGTATTGCCATGTTTTTGGAAGAAGCCGAGGCAGAGAGCGCACATGATGTTTACCTGCATGGTTTTTGGAAAAAGCCGAAGCAGAGCGCACACATGACAATTGTGGCTTTCATTTTTTGAAAGAAGAAGGCCGGCGCACACATCCCTTTGATGGCACCTTGTTTTTGGAAAACATCATAGTATATGCGGAATATTTGGAGGAAAGCAGCGAGCCAGCAGAAGTATTTTATACATCTCCCACAGCCGGGCCGGAGGAGACATAGCGAGTTGTGGGTCTTGGTTTTGGAAAAGCACAGTCGCTCGCGCCATGGGAGGGTCTGCTGGGTGTTTGTGCAGGTTCTCGGCGGAGAAGCTTCTCATCAAATAGTTCGCTAGGAATTTTGGAAAAAGTGTTGGAAAGACAGACGGACAGCAAGCACATATCGTCCAGCTTGCTTGATTTTTGGAGAAGGCCGACAGGGCAAACATGCGATCCTGTAATCTTGATTTTGGAGAATGTTTGTATGAAGATGTAGAATGAAAGAGAGGGAAGAAGCAACGAAACGAGGGTTTATATACCCCCTAGCGCGAAAAGTCACAATCACATGCGCCAAGGCGCCCCAAATTTGAGTGAAGTGAAGACGCCAAGGTCTGATCATCATTGTATAACCCATCCGATCATCAATCTATCATATACCCATACCACCGTCTACGCAAAGAATGATGTAAAGAAAAGAAAGAGACTCCTGTAAATGCCCATAACCATCATGTATACTTCATGAAGCATCGCAACAAAGCGTCAAAAGAGCCGTGAAAAGAGGGCGGGCATTAGGGAGAGAACACGAATCCCGGAAATGTAATGGCAACCCACCATCGCACCCATCTCTAAAACCCTTGTTGCAGGGAGAACCAACCATCCATAGTAATATACACATATCGCAAAACCTTCTTCTAATCCCAATCAAACGACAATCGCTCCTAGTTGTTTGCCAGCGTAGGCGCACGTCTGAGCTTGTAATCCGGCAGATGGTCAAAGTCATCTGTCTCGGAGTTGTATCGCCAGGCCTTGAACTCCACGCCGTACGGCTTGGGTTCCAGCTGGTACAGCATACCCAGTGGGCAGTCCAGGTCAGCCACGTCCTCGCGCTTGAGGCCTTGGAAGTATGCCAGTAGCACGCGGGCTACGCTGCGGTGTGTGATGAGCAGGCAGTGGTCTGTCATGCGCTCGAGCTCTACGATAACGGGGCGGATGCGGTTGATGACGTCGAGGTAGCCTTCGCCGCCGGGGCCGGGGTATCGGTAGGCGAGTTTGTCGCGTCGCCGTTGGAGGTACTCGTCTGCGTACTTTGTGCGGATCTCTTCGTAGGTAAGACCCTCCATCAGGCCTGCGTTCAGCTCGTCCAGCATGCGCATTTGCTTAACCTCGAAGTCTTCGTCGCAAAAGTATTGCCCTGTTTGGATGCCGCGCTTGAGCATGGATGTCCAAACACAGAAGTTGCGTTGTTCGAGCTCGTGGCTGTAGTACGGGTTCGGAGGGGTGTGGTCGCCTGCTACTGGTGGGAAGTGAGTATTGGCCATCTTGTCCGCCTGCCGGACTGCCCAGTCCTTGCGCTGAGCTGCGATAAAGCGTGTCATCGCCTTTGCGTACTTTTGTCCGTTCTCGCTAAGGTCGGAGTCACCGCCAATCTTTCCAGCCACGTTGTCCGCTGACTCGCCGTGTCTTGTTATCCAGATCATGCGCGGTGCGAGGTTGAAGTTGAGGAGGTAGTAGACGGCTTGGCCAGCGAGGAAGCCCTTGATCTGATGCGAGATCATCTTCCGGCCAACATCCACCATCTTGACATAAGGCATGTTATTGTCCTCCTCGTAGTCGCCGATCGGAACGTAGTTCTTCTCGTAAATGGCCACGCGTTTCTTGAAGTCGGCCAGCGCCGCGACCTTGTCCTTATCCTTGTAATCTGGACCCGACAGCTTGAGGCGCATGTTGGATTCAAGCAGATTCTGGTCTCGACATACGCTCTCGACGAACAGAACGTTGAGTTCTGGCCCGGCACGATTCCGTATCCGCTCCATGATCTGCTGGCGCCGCGCGAGTGTGCTGTTGGTTGCATCGAAAATGCCGACAGAGCCACTGCCTTTCAGAATGTAGTCGAGCAGGTCGTCCAGAGTCTCCATGGCGCATTGCTCTCGCAGTGCCGCTGCCCGTTGGTTTTGTGGGTCGAAAAAGTCCGCCGACTGGTCCATGGACTCGTTCTCCTCCTCGACCGCCTCATTGTTCGGTGACGGCGCCTTTGGGCCTGGCGATGTGACTTCGACGCGTGGTGGTGGTAGTGACGGACCCTCTTCGTCATCCTCCGCAATGGCCGTGCTCCCCCGGCGTGGGTCCGGCAGGTTCTGTGGGTCTACGGGCCCATCGTGCGCGGGGTCGCCATTGATAAGAATTTTCGCAGCGATTTGCGGCAGTGTGTCCTGATGCTCCTCAATGGCCTGCTTGACGGACGAAGAGACCCGCTCGAGGTTCGCTTGCGACAGCCGAAACCCACTGTGGCTCGCAGCGACTCTCCGCTTCTCTCCCACATTGAAAATCTTGGTGTCGTGCTGCAGCCAGTTCAAGTACCGTGCCATTTTCTTTGTGATATATGACTTGCCACGCGCGGGCAGTCCGACCATGACGATGACGAGCTTGGAGCCGACATCTCGCTGGGCGATCTTGCCGTCGGGGGAGACCTTGGACTTGGTCAGGCCGGGGATATCGAGCGTAGTAGGCCGTAATCGCGGAGTTGACACGGCGGAGCTGTTGCGGGTTATGGCGCTGTTACGGTCAGTGAAGTAGGATGAGCTCTGCGAAGGCGCGTCTCCATACTCCCGCGGGCTTCCCGGAACGGATGGCAGCGGGGTGTCACTCAAGGCAGCGCCCACGCCATCCTTCGTGACCAGAGTGCCATTGTGGTGTTGTTGTTGGACTGGATTCGGTACAGCCTTTAGTTCGCCATTCTGAAGTGCGCGCTCCTTGAGAGCCTGCACGTTCTTCGCAGGCGCAACCGCAGGAAATTTGGGCTCAGCGGATGAGGCGCGCGGAGTGAGGTCGTTGTCGGTGTTTGTGTTGGGCTGCTTTGCGTTGTCGAGAGGGATGGTGAGTTTGCTCATTACAGATCGGGCGTATATGGAGTGGGAGCTGAGGCGGCGGTTGGTAGTCGAGGTGTTTGAGGAAGCTGAGGATCGGCGGCGATGCGGATGTTGCTTGCGATGTACGAGCTCGGTCACCATCGGCGTCGGGACTGCTTCCATGTTCGGCGTCATGCCAAGATGTCGAAATACTTATGTCAAGCTAGCCTGGCCGCTGCGCTAAGATAGCACCCAGGGCGCTGGATGCGAGTCGCGGCTGCCGGTGCAAGACTGAGTTGCGTTGAGGAGATGTTCCAAAAAGTTGTGTGGAAGAAGGGTCTCTGTTGAAATGTCGGGTGGATTTGCAGAGGAAGGCTGATCGGGCCGTTGACCTTATCAAGGGCTGGCTCGATATGACTGTTCGGAGTCGGCCTTTGGTTGAGGGAACCACGGGTACGCCGCTTGAACTAGCCCGTTGGTGGAGGACGAATTTTCAGGAACGCGCGCAAACGCGTTGAGGAATGCATCATCGGCAGTTTATATCTCGCAGCCTGGTCGGTGAAACTGCGATGCAATAAGGCGCGATTTGTCTGCGCGTCCCTCGCCATGTTACACGCCGCTTGGCAGGTGCACCTGTTCCTGCTCGAAGCGGACAAACCCCACAGTCCGACTCCGATAACCAATCAATCCACCACGCCTCCCAATGCAGCTCGCGACGATGAAGAGAGCACACCTTTACCGTGATCTGTACCCAGGTACAGGCCGAGTTAAGAACCAAAGTAGCCCTGAATCAAGCCATGGTTCCATTGTCGTGTGATGCTCCATTACTTTCAAGGTGTCTCGCACTCGTCCGATGTCGACCAGTTCGTGGGTGGACCCAACAACGTCAGCGTGCAGCCACCAACTCCACTGTTGTACTGTATAGGCCAAAGTCCTTGGCACGCATATACAGTACACACGCGACATGTATTTCCCCAGATTCCGAGAAGCCTTCCAGACGCGCCTTCCGTATCGTGGGGATCCTGAACCACCTGCAATATGCTTGGAGCGATACCACGCTAGCCTTGTCATCCGTGATGAAATTATTTGTCGAAAAGCAAAAGGTGACTGTCACGTCCGAGGAGCAAAGTCAGGAAGTGACTATGTCGTAAGCTTCAGCGTCAGGACCAGCAGACAGATGTACGCTGAGACGCTCAAGGCTGTCAACACAGACACCACATTGCCGGATGTCCGGAACTTCTTCCTGTGCAGGCCATCCTCACCGACTTCCGAGAAGAACTGTTTGTTTCCTATTCGCTGTCAGCACCCGCATTCTCGTCGTCATACATCCGCATGATCGTTCCCAACTGACCTTGTTGTCGCCGGAACAAACTGATGAACAAGATGCCAGCACCGTAGACAGCGAACAGCGCACCGATCGAGTAGAACTCGGCGGTGAAGATCTTTAGCACGACAAGCGCAAAAGAAAACTGGCCGATTGCTGTACGGACGTAGGCGCCTTCGAATGTTCGCTGTGCTGCGCGGATTTCAACCAGCTCAGGACCAGTCAAGATGACTGAGCGTGCGCGATGTAGATGGAGACGATATCTGTCTGCTGCGTGACGGCCCTGGACGTTGTGAGCGGTAGACACTTCTGGGTGAAACATGCAAAGGTCCTACCTCGAACATGGTGACTGTTGCAGGTTCACCAAAGATGCAGAAGGATGGCAGTTAGTGGTGATGTTGCTATCCCGGTACTACCTCGGGACACAATCGGGTACGCGATGGATAGCTAGAGGAGACGGGTGACGTAGTGGGGTAGGGAGTATCCCGAGGTTCAAACGACAACGCGTCGAGCAACCTGCCAGTACGTGTTTTCACTTCCGCGACGTGTATAATCAAGTCGCACGATAATAAAAGTCAGACTTTGTGAAGATGTCTCGTTCTCGCGAAATGTCCAACGCGGTTAGTCCCACACAAACGCGTTAGCGCGCCTTCCCAAGATGAAGCTCGACTGACGCTGCTGCAGGGTCCAAGCACCTCCGAAGTTGTTCCTCCGTAACCGTCCCCGCAACCACAAACAATGTTGCGAAAAGGCCAATACGATATATAACCTCGCGACGACACCGAATCCAGGTAGAATCGCCACTTTATTCCAACGAGTAAGCGCTGCATGCGACTTGGCGTCTGGCGAAACTTCACGCAGCGCGTCATATTCCCTTCTTCTAGGACCAGCGCACGGTATGTTCGTATTACGAGTGCTCGACAACGCGACTCGTCATCACCTTGTAACTTTGGTCTCCAATTGACGCAATTAGGCACTCGAACAACCGCCAAACCCGCTTTACAAGCCCATTGTCTCGATCGCACGTAACGTTTGTACGCCCATTTCCGCCCTGGGACGACTACCCTGACACTCGTATCAACGAAGAGGGAAGAATGGGGAAGTGGAACTACTACGGAGTAAAGGTCGGGCGCAAACCGGGCATCTATACGGATTGGCCGAACACAGAGGCCCAAGTCAAGGGCTACAGTGGTGGACTACAACAGGGCTTCAAGACCCGAACGGAGGCTGAGGAATACGTCTACGGCCCCAATGGACGTTCTAGTGCACCCATAAGCCTACGAGGAGATCTTTCTGCATCTGGGTCTCCGTCGGCGACAGGCAATCTGGACAGGAGTAGAGAGATATCAGAGAGTGCGCCAAAGCGACAAAAGAAGGAGAACGCACCACCGGCGTTGATTCCAGATCATCAGGAAGTCAAGGTCGAGCCCGGGTACGGCCCCCTCCCGCCAGACGCAGTAGACGGCTTCGATCCGAATATCAAGCTCGACGAGCTAACGGGCAAGATCAGAGAGAAGACGCAGGAGGAACTTGGCAAAAGGAAGAGACAGCCGGCCGGAGACACCAAAAGCCCCGTTGTGGTATACACTGACGGCGGTTCGCGGGGCAATGGCAATGCTGGCGCCAAAGCCGGATGTGGTGTCTACTTCGGCCCACAAGATCCCAGGTTCGTGTGGTGCCCAGCAGGTTCTGTATGAGAGACATTCCACTAACACCACTACAGGAACGTTAAAGAACCTCTAAGGGGTGATCTCCAGACCAACAATCGAGCCGAATTAGTCGCAATATCTCGCGCAATCGACCACGTTCCCATCGACCGCGACATGGAGATCATCAGCGACTCCAGATATTCTCGCGACTGCCTCACACAATGGGTCCCAGGTTGGGAGAAAAAGGGCTGGAAGAATTCTCACGGCAAAGATGTCATGAACAAGGAAATCATACAACCCATCCTAGCGAGAATACGAGAACGGGAAAAGGCCGGCGCCAAGACCAAGATCACCTGGGTCAAGGCCCACGACGTCAATCCAGGCAACATCGCAGCCGACAATTTTGCAAACCAGGCCATGGACAATTGGACTGTCGATCTCGCGTCCGGGAACACATTTGACATGTCAGAAACCTTGCGGACGAAGTACAGGAATCCCAACGATCCGCCATCACCAAAGCAAGAGTATGATGTGGAGGAAATGGAGGGTTATCTGCGCCAGCTTGCAGATGAGGACCTGAATGGACTCAATGACTATCCTTCGGCTGAAGCCGTTGATCAGTCTTCGATTGACGTCGAACAAGCCGCTACTGCTTCGGCACAGGACGTCGACGACGTGTTTGCGGATCACCCAGCATTTGCATCGAAGACAAATGGAGAGGAGAAGAACGAGACGGGGCGGGAAGTGGCATACTAGATACCCGCCAGCCGCTGAATAGGCGGTATGCGATTGGGCTGGAACTAAATCGGTCAACCATGGTACGTGTACGAGAAATGAATCTACTTGACGAGGATACTTTTTCAACATCCTTCAAAGCACTGCCACTTCCAACATCTTCCACATATACAATTTTCATATTACCCAACTTCACACGGTCTATCATCCACCATCCACCGACCATTCCACCAGAACACAACGCAATGCCTCACGAACCCAGTGCCCTTGTTCAAACACCGCCCTCACGCCTTACCACACTTACATCACACCTCTCCACCTTCCTCTCCGAAGCAGCATACTACTTCTCCTGGTACATCATCATCGCCATCGTATTGAGTATGCTCCTCACCAGCATCGTCGAAGTTATCTATTTCATCCGCTACTGCGATCTTGTAGTCCAAGCCTTCCTTTGGAGAGCGCTCTCGGCGTCCCTTCTGACGCTGCTCCTCGAGAAGTTCGGTGTGGGTCAAGCGGTACAGTTGTTGGTGGTGGCGGTTGTGGCGTCGGGCGTAGTCGTGGCGGTGGGGGCGGCCTTGGGCGTGGTCGTGGCGGTGGTTGTAGAGGGGCTTCTTTGGTAGGAGGGGAATGGAGGGTTTTGGTGGTGAGGAGCTGGGTTTGGAGGTTTGGGGTGAGTGTGTCGATGCGGTTTGCTATCGTTTTGGGGGCGTTGGGGGGGAAATCGATGTGGGTGGTTTGAGTGGGTCGGTTTACGCGGGTCCTGAGGCAGGTAAGAGCTCGCTTTCCATGTTCTAACGTCCGTACACTACAGCGATGGCACAGGCGTGCGGATGTTCGGGCTAAGCACTCCAAGCATTACACGCCAAGTCCGGAAGACGGCACTGACGTGCGAATGGGAACAAACATACTCCCCGGATCCCATTCCGATTCATTCGCCACAGACTAGTCATGTGTGCCTGCACTCGGAAGAAACGGCTGCTAACCCAAATCAGGCCACCCACCATCATCATCATCGTCTGTTATAACAACCAGCCCACACCCCGCTCTATCCACCTCTCAACTTGAGTCTCACGTTCAAACGCACCATCAATTCCCTCAGTCTTTGTCATCCCTTCCATTAATTAATGAGGTATTCAGTCATCGCATACGTCTTTTGTATCGTGGGACTCACTCCCAGTAAAACAATATACGACCACCTATATCTCCTCTTCACCGGCTACGCTTTCCACATCTACTCCGTCCACACCACCCAACACCGCCGTTTAAGCATGCCCGACAACTTCGACCAATCGCAAGCCCTTCTATCCCAATCCGATTCCCAGACCAACTCCGGCAATAGCAGCATGTCCACCACCAACGACATCAAACAACACCGCCGCTACTCGCGTTGGTGCCGCGTGCTCCTTGTCACGCAAGTCGTGCTGCAGAGTGTGTATCTGGGCTCGAACTACTGGACAAACGGGCATCTGACGGTTTTGCAAATGACGACCGCGGGGTTGTATGTATTGGGTGCGGCGCTTATGGAGATTGATTTGAGGAGGAAGGAGAGGGAGTTTTGGGATATGGTGGAGAAGGGGGGGAGGAAGGATGTCGAGAAGGGGAGGCTGGCTTGGGAGGAGGGGGCTGATGAGAAGACGGGGTTTTTGAGCGAGAAGGCGGGAGGGGGAGAGGAGGGATACATGGGCCGGGGTGATGGTGAAGAGAAGGTGGAAGTAAGGGCGGAAGAGATGAAGGAGGACGATGAGATGTAAGCTGCGACTATACACCTCTTCCAACGAGGGATACAAGACGCCTTCTTCGTACAACCTGACATTGTCTTAGTTTGAAGTTTCCTTATCATAATGTTGGCCTACTTCTGTTCATTATCCCTCTTCTGATCCGCTAGAAGCTAGTGGCACCTTGTTCATAACCAGAGTCCGTTATTGCTGCATACTGTACACAAAGGTGTTTGGGAAATACATATGCATCGCGTTTTCTACCCAGTGTAGACTAGCACATTCAACAAACAATGACCACAAGGCGTTGTCAGTGCATCAAAGCGTCTTACACTACAGCGACAAGGCGCGTAGGTGCACACTAATTGCGCAATTTGCTTAGAGTTTAGCAAACATATATTTACAAATAAAAGAAAGGCTTACAAGCTCAGCGCTATGACATTCCTCTACCTGAGCGGCATATTATTTGGCCTCGTCCCCAAAGCTTCATACTCTCAACCTGCACACACACTCGGCAACGTTCTACCCCAACACCCGCCACCCCTAAGCCCGAAATGTGCCATGCGTTCAAAAGCATCCTCTCAACAGTCTTCTGGTACATCATTGTCGGTATCGGAGTCATAGCCTTGATCTACACGCTTGTGGCCGTCCTTGCTCTTTGCGCATATGCATGCACAGTCAAAGGCGGCGTATGTATAATTCTTTTCCTTGTCTTCACGGTTGCTTGCACGATATTTGGTGTAGCGTTCTTCTTGTTCTTGTGTGGCATAGATGTATTTGGGATTGATGAGGCTGTGCCGTGGGTGGATTGAGGTGGTTCCCAAGGTTGGCAGGAGGTGGACTTTTGGTAGCGAAACCACGTGGAAGTCAACTGCGCCCTGCGCGAAAATGAGAAAGATTTATTACCCATGGTTAGTATGACGAGTAACATGGTTGCAGACTGCGATTTTCAGGCTCCTCTTTAGGTAGGATCTTTATAGCCGTCTCCCACTGCTCAAGCAGCATCTCCTCTTCTCATCATACATCCGCACCCTTCACATCACCTTTCCACACAAAAGGCATTTCAAGATGATGTCTCCAGCAGCAAAACTCGTGCTCCTTTCCACACTGGCAGGTGGTATCGTCGCGACTTCCTCTTCAACGGCGACTGCTCTCGGCACTCATGGACTTGCGTCCGACTCGACCTCAATTCCAACGATTTCCACATCGACCTCCACCTACAAGATACCATTCAAAACTGGTCACGGCCCGGTCTTGGTTTCAACTTCAGTCCCTGCATTAACACTGCAAAACCCCAGACTCACCACACCAACGGTTATATCTTCACCAACAAATGAACCAGCGTCATAGTGCGTGAACCCCTTATCATGCTAAAACCTCCCCTAAATTCATCGCTAACAGTCACAGTCACAACATCTGGTCCGACAACGAGCACCAGCCCGAACGCGCATTCTCCCGTCACATCCCCGGCGAAATCAGATCAAAAGAAAGTGACATTGAAGGCATCACCATCGACACCACGTACGGTACCGACTGTCATGGAGACGACTTCGATACTTACATCTACTTCACCATCGTATACACCAACGGCACACTAGCCTACGACCCGCGCGGCCGACCCGGTCTCTTCTCCTTCTCAACCCCATGGTACCTCTCATACCCAAAAACGCTGCGCAAAGCCATCTTCAACGATCCGACCCCGTATCGCTCCAAACAAAAATCCGAGGACTGTAAGCATGGTCACTGCTTCAGTGAGGTCTTACCGGGGCTACTGTATAACGACGAGCCCGTCAGATTGAAGCGTGTCAAGAATCCGAAGACGCTGAGACCGTTCACTTCCGATCGGGACTACTTTGCGCTTGGAGAGTGTCACTATGACGATAGTCTACTCGATATCTGGAGGATGAGTGTGTATCTCGGTAGAATTGGATACTATATCCATGGGGCTAACATTCCACCTGCTGTTATCGACTATGTGGAGGAAAGAGTACGAACGACATATCCGACGTTGGAAATCTGCCTGGTTGTCTGGGGGACACTTGGTGCTATTCCGACTCTCATATTCGTCATCGCTCTCTTGGTCTGGTTAGTGAAGTTAACAATTTGGCTACAATATGATGGGCCAAAAAGGATGTGGGCTGCTGCTCAACGTAGCCGTGAGGCTATGTGGAAAGCTATCATTTTGGCGCCGGGTAAGGGATGGGATGCGGTGAAGGGACGTTGGAAGAGAGGGTTCAGGCGCCAGAGGAGTGTAGTCGCGCCACCAAATACGGTGCAGTCAACGGCGGATGAGCAGCTGCCGACTTACGAACTTCCCGAGTGGACACCTTCGGAACTTGCAAGGCCGCCGAGTTATCGTACGTATGATGGTGGTTGCGAGGGGTTTAATGCTGTCTGAGAGGTCTGGAGAAATGGGAAAATTAGAGATGGGTATGGTGAATTGGAGAGAGATATACTGGACAGCATAAGAACGTACATGAATTGAGATCTTTGCCCCATTTTCTGCACCATGCCGTACACAACTCACCACACCACACCCTCCACGCACGCCCATCAACCCTCCACCTCCCCCAAAATCCTAACCTTAATCCCCTCACTCCCTAAATCCGGCATCCCCAAAAAACAATCATTACTCGTCAACACATCCCTCCCCTCAACCGTATCAAACACCTCCATCCTAAACCTCCGCCAAATCATCGCAAGCCCCGTATACAATTCCGACGTAGCAAGATTCATGCCTAGGCAGTTACGGCTTCCGCGCCCGAAAGCAAAAAGATAGCGCGTGAGTTTGGGGTTCTCGAGCCACCGCTCTGGGCGGAAGGCGAAGGGGTCGGGGTAGATGGCAGGGTCGGTGTGGAGGAGGTAGGAGGATTGCATGATGGGGGTGCCGCGGGGGAGGGTGTACTGCTTGTATTGGAGGGATTCGCCGGTGGGGATACGGGGTTGGCGGGAGGAGACGCCGTGGGCGGTGCGGAGGCCTTCGTTTATTACTGCGGTCTGAGATGTTGGTTAGCATCGTTTGGTTTCTAGCATGGAGTATACGACTTACCAGGTATGGCAGGGCCTCTAATTGAGGTAGCGAGACTTCGTGATCTACCGTTGGCATCACGGTCTTCAGCTCCTGTCTTAATTTCTCTCCAACTTCTGAGTTCTTGATCAAGTAGTAAGTAGTGACCGCAAGTGTCCTTGCCGTCGTCTCCGTCCCCGCACCAAGGATAACACTAGCATCCGCCGTCAACCGCTTAGGATGTTTCTCTTTCTCCGGAAGTTTACAACCAACATCATCCCGTATGTCATGAAAAATCGTGCGTCTCAGGTTCTTCGTATCGCCATCGCCGTCCTCAAAATTCATAATGCGTTCGATTCTGCCTAGCGTCCTGAGACTGAAGGTGTTCACTGTGGCTACCCCGGGGCTTAGTTTTTCGACAACTTTTGGCGGAAGATCGAGCATAAAGTTCATGATAGTAGGGAATTGGCGCGCAAATGGCTCGATTTGAATCCCGTCGTGCATGACCTTGAGCCAGATCTTAGCGTAATCGTCGTGGTCTAAAGCTTTGATCGACTCGCCGAAACAGTACTCGGAAATGGTGTCCATGGTGAAAGCGGCGTATGCGTCGTTGAGATTTACTACACCGGCTTTGGGGCCTTCCTTCTCAAGTTCGCCGGCGAAACGATTCATAAGCTTTGTGGTGTTGTTTACAACGAGCTCTTCGAGAGCTTGGACCGAGCGCTTGCTGAAGAAAGGCGCTAGGGCGTTTCGTCGCATCTTGTGCAAGTCATGGTCTATGGTGTCTAGTATTGCGCCTTCCCAGGACTTTGCACCGGTGTGAAACGACCAACTACAGCGATCTCGCTTGTGATTCATGCCGGATGCGTAGATCGTGTCGAAATAGTCTACATCGTGGATATGGACTTGAAGAGGATTGATACGTATGATGGGCCCTGTTGCTGCGGTCAGAGCCGTAAGGCAGACAAAAGTGTTCATGGCGCACCGTATTCTTCGTGTAGCTGCTTGATCTTCCACAAGTACTGGAATTTGTGCGGATAGATCTCATAGTAGAATTCGTACCAAAACGTGAATGCTGCCAACTACACAGCGTTAGTCGTCATCTAAAGTCCCTCATAGCACACGTTGTCTTCCAGGTCGTACCTTTGGCCCGGGAATGTTTGCTAGAGGATGGAAATACGCCCTGTACACGCCGACGGCGAGCCAGTACAGGATCCATATTCCAATCAGAGACGCAGCGAGCTCTTTCGATGCGCTACTACGTATCGAATCCCAGAGGCGGTCCATGATAAGTGCGGTGGTGGATGCGAGGGGATCGCATCTTCCGCGTGAGGGGCCTCGGCAAGCTATATGTGCACACGCTAGAGACTTCGCGCATGTAACGTGAGACAGTATCATAAGCTTTTGAGTAACTCGCCAATAATAGTGTCAGCATATTCAGCAGGGCGGGATATGCAAGTGCGCCAAGAATCTGCACACCACTAGCGCTTACCACAACGCTGATACGTCATGCATGCTACACAATCCCATTATGCGAGCCGCTCCACCGGGGATGACCAAAAGAGACCGGCGCGCCAGGATCCTATTGTGCGCTGGTATTGTGTTCTTTTCCTACGCTACATTCCTCCAACACTTACGCATCTCACCTAAAGTCTGGATGTCGATCATTCAATGGAATTGCCTTCGATATTCTACTCTGCAAGCTCCAGATGTTGCGGGACTCTACACACACTGAGAAGGACTTTGGTTTCAGAAATTGATTTGTTCGCGGCTGCTTCCCACACCAGTGGCATCATCCTCTTCTCCTTGGTGTTCGGCACAGCCCAGGCTAGAGAGCTAGTCCACGTGAAGCCTGGGCGAAGAACGATGTATGCACTGGCTCTAGAAGAGCTCTGATCGCTGATGGCGTATGGGGATGCGTTGAGGGTGGCTTGCGAAGTATCAAGGCTTGTAGCCTTAGGCATGGTATGTCAGTAAATGTCCCGGTGGAAAGGCACGATTTAGAACACTTACGAAGAACACGACTTTTTGGATACAGCTCTCGTCGCTGAGGGATACGTAAAATTCATACCTGGCGCCGCCTAGTATCCCAGACAATCTACTTGCGCTGCCCATCTTAACGTGGACCGTGAACTGGGTATCTGGAAACATCCGTGGTGCAGTGACATCATGGGCAACAGTATCCGGGTTGCAACAGGTTCGATAAAACCCTAGAACTCGACCTGGAGCTCGACTTCCAGCTTGGGCGAAACCACTTATCAGAGCGATCCTTTCCTCAACCATCTGAGCAGTTGGGCGCCGAAGAGCTTGTTTCTCCATCATCCACCGTATCATGCCAAGGAATTGGGTGTCGGGTACTGTGTATTCCAGCCGAGCTCCAGTGTGGAACCAAGCAATGACATTGGCAATGTTTGACTGATAGGATCGGTCGTTCGAATTTCGGAGATCATTGGTGAGTTCGAGAGTATGCCCACAGCACAAGGTCATTATCTCGAGAAAGATGCAGCCCATGGAGAAGATGTCGGCTGCACGTCCGTTGGGCTCGAAGTTAGCGACTTCTGGCGCAAAATACTTTAGCGTTCCGCGTTCCCCTTCGTCTGTAACGCTTGAAGTCAGTACGGAGAAGTCTGTCGCCGTTCCGAAGTCCGCAAGCCATAATCCATCCCTAGAAAGCAAGATATTGGATGGCTTCAGATCTTTGTGCTTGATGTTGGACACATGAAGGTATGCGACGGCACTGGCTATGCAACCGATCGTTCGTTTCAAAACGGCTACCGCAGAGTTGCGGATCAAGGACATGGAATCATAGAAAGCCACTCCTAGGGCTTCCAATCTTGCTTGCCGGTCATCCACATGATCCATCCAGTCTTCTGGAAGCTCCACTGGAAGTCCACGTTCGACCAAGACCCTTTTTTGTAGCCAGTCCACATCCTCAATAAGAGTCGCAAGATCGCATATCGCGACAGGCCATAGTAGCAACCCCAGGAATGAACCGTGGGTATAGGTGCCCACTAGCCGGATGACATGGCGATGCGAGAGCTTCTTGATGATTTCGATCTCGCGTCTTTCTCTTTCACCTATCTTCCGACGGCAGTATTTGCGCTTCCAGGCAAGCTTAACATCGTTACAGTCTGTTTCATATACCCCACCGTGCATTCCATGACCGAGGAATTTGCCCTGTGTGAGAGGAAGTATCTCTGACTTGTCGTAATCAACGTGAGACGTGCCGCGGCCAGACCAGTCCAGTGGTACGCCATCGATGTATTCGCAGGGTGGCTGTTCAGTGAGCATTGATGTGCTGGACAACGATGAAAGAAGGTGGCCTGACTGATCCGAGTTGGACATGTGTTGGGTCATACGGGCCGTATGGGATTCGAGCGGGAGTGGAAAGTGGGATGTCGTGGTAGACGTTGTCGGGTTTTAAGTATCCTTCTCCTGATTGCGGGGTTCTCTAAGCCACAACATGCAGGCCGGGGTCAGCGATACCCAACCAACCATTTGTCTCATCTGCCTCATCTACATCAGCTATATGCATTGCCAAAAGACTTCACTTGGCGCGTAAGTGGATCTGGCGACAAAAAAGGTGAGACAAAAAGGATTTAACAGCTGAAACTGAGGATTGAACTCAGGATCTTCGCATATCGTACGACATACGAGTGCGACGCCTTACCACTTGGCCATTCCAGCCGAGTTATTACCGAGAGTACATTAATAGACCATATGAAGTCTCATTGAGGGCGAGGAGAAGGATTCAGCGCCAGTGTGACCGATGTTTGCATCGAGTGAAGGTACAGAACGCTTTAGGGACAGCGAATGAGGTCGCTCTTTCCGGTGAAATTCACCTACTTGCGGATACTCGCCTTGTCCACGTTACTGATCAATGCGTCCCTCCACTCTTGATCCTTGAGTATGCTCCGCACCCTAGCTTCCAACCATTCGGTGTTTCCCCAGAAGCCCCAGCTGGCCTGAAAGCGGAGCCAGTCTACGAGCGCTGTCTCCCAGTGTCGTACGAAGATCGACCAGTTGTACTCTTGTTTGCCAGTCTCTCTCAGCCTTTCCCAGTATCGTTGCAACAGCTGCTTCTCGCCTTCTTGCATGGATAGCTCCCGCGGGATATGCGAGTCGGCAACGAGCATGCTTAGCGGGACGGAGCATGTGAAGAACTTGGCGAGATCACAGACTCCCAGGCCAAGACCAGTGTACTGGAAGTCGTAGAATGCGACCTCCTCACCCGACTTGCTGGTGAACATGTTTTCAGACTTGACATCACCATGGATGAGGGTTTGATATGCTTCGATTGGTGATCGGCCGGTAGCCTTCGGTGAGAGGAACGCTGCCGCTATCTCGGAGATGGATAGGTCTTCGCCATCGACCCAGTCCGTGAGTGGCTCATTCCACTCGGCGTCGTAATCCTTCGCCAGGGTATTGTACTCCTTGCGACGCGTCGCAAGATACGTGTATCCGCCATTGAGCCACACCGATTTGTTCGACGAGGCCTGCCCATAACGTTGTACTTCCTCGAGCGGTGGTAGGACCAGAGACGCAGCGTCTAGAGACTTGACGCGAGTCCACCAGAAGCCATGAAAACCAGAGAGCCAATCCAGCGCGGCATAAGCCTGGGTCGTTGTCAACACGTCGCGCTTCTCTCCAGCCACAGGATATTGTTGTTTCAAATCGCTCAATAACATCGCAGTCATCGAGGTGCCATCCATGTTGTGCTTGTTGATGCTAGCGACGCATTCGGCGACCGGTAAGGTTGCTGGCATTTGAGGAGCGAGATGGCTATAGAAGTATTGTTCAATCTGATAGCTCAAGATCTTTCTGGTATGGCCTTCGTCGCTGGCCTTCGTCGGTGGGGGGTTTACAAGCTTGAGCACGTAGGATTTCGTCGAATCGGGCGAGCCTATCGGATTAGCGAACACGCGACATATCTCGCCGTAGCCTGCCCATAACGACTGGATGATTTGAAGAGATTGAAGTTCTAGTCCCTTCTCGGAAAGAAGGGCAGACGCTACTTCGTCTGGTGATACTCGTGCAGGCATCGAATCTGCTGGGTGCCGTAGACGGGCGTATAGAAGCGGCAGTAGGAGGATTGAGATACAAGGGACGAAGAAGCAGGCGAAAATGAGCTGTGACCGCGTGATCATTCGAGCAGCGAAGAAATGAAGGTGGCAATTGTGTAGTCTAGGTCCATCGTCAAGGAGTTGGCGTTGGTGACCACCTAGGCATGCTGTTGTTGCAGAAGTACGCCGAGGGGTTGAATGACGCGACGCGTCATGCTAGTCATGTGTGGCTGACATAAGCGAGCATCCTGAATCGCGTTCTGTGCTAATGTACCTGGGCATGCCCCACGCCTTATCAAAGTCGATGCTGCCCGTCGCACTTCCGGTCCTCGCAAACTCGTGAGCCTTCACACCACTGTGATTAGGCTTACGGCAACCTGGCACGACATCGCTGGACCTGAACGACGAGAATTACCGAGTTGACGAGACGCCAGATACACTGAAAATGGGCCATTTTGATTGATCAAGCTCATGCATTGGTATCTACTACGAAAAAGCGATCAAGGTATGACTAAGCTCCATCCGAGACTACAACAAGTACTGGAAGTAGATGTTCTCCTTGTCTGTCATGTCTTGCAGACCGTTTTCTCCGTGGACCTCGGCACCTGCCTCATGGAAATGGCCGCTCATCGAATAATCGATGGGGTTCCTGGGAAGACCAGCCGCCTCGCGCTGATCGCACTTCTTCTTCTGCATCCAGGTGATGAGAAGAACTTGAGCGACAACAACACCCCAGAGGATGCACCAGATGATCAAGATGCCCTTGAGAGCGTTGACCTAAAAACGTATTGTTAGCGATGAGACTTCGGCTGAATATACGACAGGATGGGAGATACTTACGTATTGCGGTTGGAACTTCGCATCAAAGATGTAAGGGGTGATGATGTTGCCTACAGCGTTGCCGGCGTTGAAAGAAGTGTAGTAGACGGCCTTCTTGGTTTGTCCGGCGCAGTTGGAGCCCATCCAAGAGATGAGCAAAGGGTTAATGGCGTATACGAAGGCGATCAAATAGTAACCTGCGAGAAGACCACCCTTGTTGTCTGGAGTTTTTGGTAGCGCAACCAAAAGGGCAACACCAACAATAACGATGGTGACTAGGCCGAGGAAAAATGGCGACTTGCGCTTGAAACGGTAGGCGAGCCATGACGCACCAAGAATGGAAACGACCTGAAGCGCTCCGAAAGGCATGTTCAGCAAGACAGCTTCGTCCGAACTGAATCCAGCCAGATTCTTCAGGATAATGGAGCCGAAGACCGAAGAAACCGACGCACCAGCATTGACAGCGATGACCATGATCATGTACAGCCAGTATTTGGGTTCAGTCAGGGCTTCGCCGACATGCTTCCAGTTGAACTTGTGCGAGACAATACCCTGTTGATTCGCCTTCACTCGGTCAACAGCCTTCAAGCGATCCTCCGGTGTCAGGAAACGAGCCTCGCCGGGGCTATCGTGGGCCCACCAGTATGTGATAAGACCGATTACGATAGTCAAGAGCCCGAAAAAGAGGTACACCATCTGGTAGCGGTACAGCGAGGACGAGTGTATCTGAGCGAAACCGTAAACGATGGGTGAGCTGAGCACGGTGCTAAGACCATAGCAGCTGTACCAGCAAGCCACGCGGAATGGCTGCTCGGAACGCCTGTAGAAGGCAATGGTGATCATCGAGAACAAGGGAACGACCATAGCCTCAAAGGCACCGAGGAAGAATCGCGATGCCAGCAGCCCGGCGTAATTCCTAGAACCACCGAGGCCACCGGCAACTGAAATACCCCAGCATGTGATGATGACGGGAAGAACGTGACGGTATCGAAGCTTGACGAGGATCCAGGCGGCCAAAGGCTGCACCCCGAGTTGCGCATAGTATCCGATGTTGCCGATGTTTGAGTAGTCGTTGCCAACGAGATGGGCGTCCTCTTTCAGACCATAGACGGCTGTCAATCCGATGATTCCCTTGTCGGCAGATTGCAGGAAGTACACCATGCAAAGAAGCGACAACATCCAGATGTCTGTCTTGCGCAGGATGCGTTTGCTATCTGCCTCGGTGCAGATATGAGCCTCGCTTAGGCCAGCCTCCTTGCCCTCCTCATACGCCACGGCGTGGTCGATTGAGGTGTCGGACACATGCTCCATGCCGATAGCGCTCGGCTTCTCGTCCGCGGAAGCCATGTCGCAAGAACAGTGGGTAGAAAGATGGGGTAGAGAAGAGATCTGGGGATGAGCTACAATCTGGGGTACAACTCTGGGGTCGGAGTTTATATGCCTTCATTAACGCGACGCGAACCACGCCAACGGGAGCCGGCCCAACGGCGCAACGGACTAGAATTATCCCTCCAACAACTTTGCGCGCACTAGAAGGATGCACTGTTGCTTCCGCGCCTCTTCGCGGACTGTGCTGATGCGAGCTGTTGCGACCAATGGCCCGGCCATAAGACGGTGTCATGATAGCAACCGGCTAAATCGATATAAGGGAGGCACTCGTGATGCGCCAATCGTCCGTAGGAGGGACGACCTTTCGCTTGGATCGACGGCTCGGACACCAACAGACCGAGAAGGTTGTTGATTGCGCTGACGAAGTGAGTAAAGCTCACGGTGTTTGAATATCGAGAGGTTTACCCGAGCGGTGTTTGAACGAAAGGCGAAGCTTATGGGTGTAGTACGTACCGCTCCGCCGTACAGCAACGAAACCTACATCATGCCGATCTAGCCATGATCCCGGAAGCGTGGTATACGACGCGACGGTCAGAGCTTAGTGCGTACCCTGACGCTGTTTCGACTCTACGAGTTTATCTGGGGACCATCCAATAGACACTGCGTCTTTTTGCTGGCATCACTGATCGAACTTACGCTCAAACACCTTTGATGTTGAATATAAGACTCCCCGCAGTGAACAAGACTTTCTTGACCCTGCGACAAGCTTTTGGCCAAGAGTGACCCAGGTGGCAATCTTGGGATTCTGGAAACGCTACGGCTAGAGTGGTGATTAGCCGCCTTACGTCATCCACCCCGATAATTCCACCAACAACTTACGCGTGCTAGCGCCACAGCCATCTCAATTCTACGCGCGCAAATATATTTGAGAGCAACGAAACCGTGCAAGAAGTATGCCAGCATGTTGTCCATGAAACATGGTAAGGTTGGATGATCGAGTCGTTCGCCGGTAGTCAGGGCGGAAGAGCTGCGACCCCACAAATGCCTCGGTGCCCGAGCGGCTCCACCAGCTCCAAGAAATGCGGGGTAAACGTCATAGCAGCGAGAGAGCTATCGTTGATTATCTAGGGATACCTTGAAGACGACCTGTTCAGAAGTTGCAAAACCCGCAACTACCATACCAAAAACCGACAAAGCCCGATTGCCGCTTCCTCAGGACCATGGCCGACCCGAAAACCTCCACTGCCAGTCAGCGCTTGACGCAGATCAAAGATTTTCTTACCATGAATAAGACGGCAACAACCATACCGTGGGATCCAGATAGTACCAAATTTCCGACAAGGAAAGAACTACCTCAGATCCCCGGTGCCCCACCAGAGGCTGCGTGGGTTTGGGGTGATAACGACTACGTGAGTTCGACCGAACCCCAATCTATTTGCGGGCCGAAACTCATCACATGTAGATCGGCCGTCTCAATCTCCTAACACCTACACGCGTCGCAGCGGCTGCAAGAGAGATACGATCGGGTGAGATCGTGCCTGTAAAGTCCGTATCCTCATCATTCTTCTAGTGTGTTTCGACTGACCGCAATATAGCTTGCCTCTCAACGTGCCGAATGTTCCCGCGTTTGGTCGTGAGGTTTTTCAGCATGAGATCAAGACCCTGGCTGAAGGCATTGCCTACGACGATGTGTATCATATGAACACCCAGTCTGGCACGCAATGGGATGGCTTCCGACATTTCGCTCATATTCCCAGTGGATCGTTCTACAATGGCGTATGTATCTAGACTCGTCACCACGAACTTTTGCTGACATCCAGTATAGACCAAAGGCAGCGATGTCACAGGCCCAAACGCAAACCACAAGTGTTCCATCCACCACTGGGCCGAGCACGGCATCGCAGGTCGCGGTATCCTTCTAGACTACCGGGGCTACGCGTACAAGAAGGGTATCAACTACGACCCCTACGACTACTACCCCATCTCATGGCAGGACCTGTATCAATGCGGCCAAGACCAGGGGATTGATATTCGCCCCGCGGCTCAAGGCGGTGACATCAAGCCGGGAGATATGCTGTTCATCCGCAGCGGATGGAAGGAGGCTTACGACAGCAAGAGTGATGAGGATCGAAGCAAGGCTGCTCTTCGACATGGTAGCGGTAAGGATGGTGAGGATGGTCAGCGGTATGCTGGTGTGAGTCAGGAAGAGAAGATTTTGGATTGGCTGCATGATAGTTACTTCGCGTCTGTCGCTGGTGATGCACCGGCGTTTGAGGCATGGCCGACGCATGAGAGTATGTTTTCTCAAATCTACGTGCAACATCAGGCTGACGTTGCTAGACTATCACCTCCACGAGTACATCCTCGCCCTTTGGGGAATGCCGCTTGGCGAAATGCTGGATCTCGAGAAGCTTGCGCAAACGTGCCGCGAGAAGAACAGGTGGTTCTTCTTCTTCACCTCTGCGCCTGCTAACTGCCCAGGTACGTTGATTACCCCGGGTAATAAGCTCTTGCCATCGCTAACAGCATCATAGGCGGAGTAAGCTCACACGTCAACGGCACTGCCATCTTCTGAGCAATTCGAAAACGTTTTAAGACCGCATTGAAACTACATACATCATTATAAACACCTAGCAATCGAACAGCCAATTCCACACATTCTGTCTTGTGTGACCAACACGCGCTCTCTAACCAACACTAGATCGGGCTCGCAAAATCCAAAAATGCCAGCTACGCGGCATCAGCCTTATTCAGACTCCCAGATCTCGACTCCGGAAATGATCCGGGACATGTTCTGCGCTCTCTTCGGCGTGGACTCTCCCCTGAGACGGTCCGTGCGTTCGCGTCTGAGTCTCGCGGCATGGCAGGTGCGCCCAACGCGATTGACTCACTATTATTCCCTTCGATCTTCACAGCCTGCATCGCGCCGTCAAACAACGAGAACTGAATTTGCTGATCCCTCAAAAGTGCACCATAGGTCTGGTCGTTTTTAACAGCGCTGTCATCGCGTCCGACGCGTGCGTTTGGCGATGGCGGCATCGGTGGTGGTTCGCGTGCTGGTGGCGCAAACTTCACCTCGTCGACAGGGCCAGCAGCTTGCGCCGTGCCGAACATGGACGACGACAGGGATTTAGCATTGAGCTGGTTATTCGCGTCTGTGTCGTCTAGTACATCAAGTCCGTCGGAAGGATCCGCCTTGTGTATTTGGTCTGCAGTTCCGATCCGGTCATCGAAAGCAGGCAAAAAGGCATCACTTTCGTCGCGCAGCCTCCTGTGTTGCTCAAGTCTTCGCCCCTCCCAGTCAACTACAACAATGCCACATTCAATAGAATCTGCAGCGACCTGCTCAGCTTCGTGGCTCGCTTTCTGCCGTCGGTATTTATAGCGTTGTTGCCTTTTTGCTTCCTCAGGTGCAGTTCTCTGCTTGTAGCACTCTTCGGGCTTCGCATGCGTATGGTACTGACAGCCCGCCGGCGACGAAGACCATTCATCATTTGAAACGCGTCGCATAGCTGTCTCAAGCGCGGAACAGAGGAATGGCTGCGGCAAGTCTGACGGGTCGACGTCGCCGAACCCTTCCGTCGCGTTGTCAACCCATCGATCGACTAGAAAGCGACCTAGAGCTTTCGGCATGTTGTGTCTTTTCTCGCCAAAGATGTGCGAGATGGTATCGATATCTGGTCGTACGCCCTTCACTATCTTTTCCTCGAGCAGGTCCATCACGCGGTCAACGAATTCGACATCATCTATCACGTAGCCATGTATCGTTGCGTTGATCAATGGCCAGCATGCCATCCACGTGTGCTGCGGATTGACACCGTCGAGGTCGAAGTTGACGTCGCGGTAGCGGGTTGGAATAACGCCAGTGCGTCGCCATATTTGATGCAGTTCCGCCGCGTCAGCATCGATGTTGCGGCGTCTGAGGAGAGTAGGCGAATCGATGTTGTCGGGAACATTCACGGCAGGTAATCTAGCCAAGCGCCGTGTCAAGTACCAGGAATCTGGGTTCTGACGGCCATATAGTACGCTGATCATTGACTGTCTCGGCGTATCCACAGCCGCATCTGGTATCGGCGGTGCAAACTGTACCTGCACTCTGTTGGATGACTCTTCTCTCACAGGCTCTGACTGCACTGGTCCTTGCACGTCCGCGTCAACATCATCGATGACTTCATCGTCACTCCACAGGCTCCCGCCTTCAAGCAGCGTATGATAATCGCTCTTTCTTGTGCGTGCCTCGATGCTTGGGCGACGGCGAAACTTGCGACCTGTATCGCTGATATGGTCACTTCCATCGAAAATGCGGTCGACGTTCCTAGGTTTCTGGCTTCTTGGACTGGCCGGGACACTGCTGCGGGATTGCGATGATCGTGATGTTCCGTGGTGTAGGTAATTTTCTGGGTTGACGCCTGGAAAGCCTGTTGGTATGCGCGGAGGCATGCTGCCGCGCTCGAGCCTCCTTTGGATGTCGCGCTTTTCTGAAGACGACATCTTATCGGTAAAGAGGTTTCCCATGTCGAAGAGTGGAGGATGTCACGATCTTTCAAGGATGCGCAATGGTACGGTGATCAGAGTCCAACCAGGAAGCAAGGCTTTGTAAGTTGTCAGTATCGTAGGACAAGGTTTGGTCATATCGAGCAGCGTTCGTGTGAAGCGCGCGACTGTTTGTCATTGGTAGTTTTGTCACGTTACTACTAGCAAACGAAGCTCACGTTGACTGCTGATGTCACCGCTCGCCTGGCCATGACTGGAAGTGATTCAGAATCTAGGCATGAAGACGATTTACACATCACTTTTCTTCCATAACAATTCATCGTAAGACTAAGATGAAGACGCCAGGTACGGAACTCGACAAACATGTCTCCATTGTCTCGCGACACCATATCGCTCGGCATGTATACGACGCCCTCGCAGCGCGAGGCCACTATATCTTCGGCTAGATCAGCTTTGAAGTCGATAACTTTTGTTCTTGCAGGTCGAACAACCCTCTCGGAGCACTGCCCCACAGAACACATCGGAGTCGACTACGCTATAGCCGAACGCTCACCGTACCTTTGCATCTACCTTCCACAGCAAGTACGCGATGTTAGACCTTTACTACCCATTCAGCTCGGCGACATCGATCCAGCGGGCTTCAAGCTTTATATCGAGTGGCTCAACACCGGCGCTGTCAAGTTCTCCGATCAATCATCCCTTCAACTCCGCTCCTGTATCGATCTCATATACGCGCACATCGTCGGCTCCGCGTTCTCGCAACCCAACTTCCAAGACTACATCATCGACAAGTTAGCTTCTATTCTTGACCCCGCACAAACTTTCGACCAAAAGATTCTTGAGATGTTGTATCTAGAGAAACACGCGTCCACGCTACTGCGGAAGTTTGTTACGGACAAAATGTTCGCGTATGACAGGAGGATGCTAGGTATGCTACGAAATTCTGTGGAGGATATCGTGACAGGTATTAGTGATGTGAAGGGATGCGAGTATCATGTACATGATGAAGGGTTGTGTTATAGGCATGGAAGGGCAAGTGAGTTTGAAGAGATGGGGAGAGGTAGCGATCTAGGAGGGAAGAAGTGGAGTATCGATGATGACCCGGAACTGAATGCTATAGCAGCACAGTACTTGGGCAAAGCAACGACCTCTTCGAGAACTGACAAGCCATCAGAGAGTCTCGACACCAGACACCGTACATCGACAGGAAAGCGTCAGCCTGAGGCAAACAAGCTCGCACCGCAGCTCAAGATCCCGTCATTACATAACATGTACGAAAATGATCTTCATCACCAAGAACCGACCGTACGGTCCCGGAACTTGCGGACTTCCCGGCCCTCAACAAGATCATTGACTCCCGACATAGATGTTGACAAGCCCCTACCACCCACGCCAGAGATACCGCAAGCGCCCAGTACCAAAGATCTAGTTCTTGAATGTCTCGGGCGTCTACCATCAGTACCAGAGCAACCCTCGACACGGGAGCTGATTGACGACTGTCTCGCAAGGACACCTTCTGAATACCTCAAACCTATCACGCCCTCAGACAATAACGAATTTGCGCGTCAGGCCGAACCATCAACATGTCTAGCTACGCCTACAACTGCGTCTTCACCCGCATCGTCGACCCTCACTTCGACCTCTCGACCATCTTCACCGTCAGATCCCATACCGCCCTCGCTCCGCCCCGGCACACCCCTACCATCCACGCATCCAACCCGCAACCTAACCTTCGCACCTCTACCGAAGTCGCACCTCTCAAAAAAGAAACCCTTTCCTCTAAACAACACACTACGCGCATCATCTCCATCGCCGTACCATCACAGGTCGACCACTCCAGCACCAAGCCCTTCACCTTCACCGTCTCCATCACCATCCCCATCACCCTCACCCTCCCCACCCCCGCTACTCCAGCGCCCCTACCATATATCCCCCTCCTCACCCTCCCTCCCGCACTTCGCTCCGTTGATAAAACGCAAACCGGCTCCACCACGAGGCGTAGATTGGCTAGAGCAATGGGACAGATTGTTTGAGTTGCAAGGGACTCAAGGGTTCGGGCTGAGGAGGGGAGAAAGGAAAGAGAAGAAGAGTCGTTTCATGGAGATATTGGAGAGTGTGGGGAGTGGGAAAGGGAATGCAGACCGGTTTGGGTGAAGACGTTGAACTGACAATACTAATCACGTCAGCTAAGTAGTGTTTGAACGTTCCGTTTCATTTGCTATCGTACAGATGATGTCATCCTAACCCCGTGTTCACGTAACTCATGTTGGTATAATCATCCCCTATAATCCCATCCCATCCCATCGACAGTGTTAATCCAATACGCCGTGTCTATGCTTTGTATCCAATGCAGGTCAAGCGCGATGCACGCGTTTATGCATGCAGTGTCTCCTTGAAGCCACTGTCCGCATCCGCAGTCTTGCCTTCCTCGTTGAACTCCCAGGCCAGGAACTTCCAGTTGAGCTCGCTCGGTCGCCAGAAGAGGCCTTTCTTCAATCCGCTGCCCGCTGAGGAAGAGTCGCCTGGTCCGTCTGCTGTTATGCCGCCGGTGTGAGGCATGCGCTTGCCGAAGATGCAGCGCCGGAAGCGCGAGTGTAGGATGGCCATGGAGCACATGACGCAGGGCTCGTTGGTGAGGTAGATGTCGAGATCTACGCACAGGTAGCCGCTCGATGAGAGGTTATCCTTTTCATAGTATAGCTTCTCGAGACCGGTGAGGGGATTATCGCAGAAGAGGGAGCGGTCGAGGAGTGCAGGGTCGGTGCCGGCAGCACGAAGCCGCTTCTTCGCAACCATGGCAATGGCGCGGTGGACAGCGTGAGCCATGACATTGCCGGTGCCGGTGGGCGGTTCAGCGGTGCCGGTAAAAGACCTCCAGCGGCAGTCACCTGCGACCGCGACGATCTCTGGCTGGTTCCTGGTGCGGTCAACCACGACGACGCCGATCTTCTCACCCAGACACTGATCCGATATCTGCTGGCCGGCCGCTCGGGCGAGAGCCAACCAGTTTCCAGCCTCGGGTTGTAGTTCCTCCTGGTTGCGTTGTACGAGGCTCGGATGGGGGCCGTAGGGGTTGGTGTTCTTGTACGAGATGGGCCAGTACTTGTCGCTCCAGTCGTCAGCCTGCTGCTGGGATATGGGCGCCAGGGCCGGCACGGTTACGTAGAGGATCCGAGGGAGCGCAGTCTTGGGGCCGTCGAAAGGCGGGCAAGTCCGTATGAGAGCCGCGAGGTTGGCGTGAGGCATATGGCGCGTGGGGCACAGCAGGAAGTAGCGGACTAAATCAAAATCTTTAGCATCAGCCTCTCCATGAGCAGCCTCACTGCCAGCATCGACTGAGGACGGGAGCGCGGAAGGGGAAGCGGGGGTCGCCGGTGTTAGTGGGGAAGATGGTAGTTCTGAGGCAGGAGCATCTTCGTTACCCCTGGGGAGCCTTGCAGGCGGATAGAACTGTTTCTGCAGGTGCGGCGGCAGGTACTTGAACTGCACCACGCGGCGCAGGTGAGAGATCTCCGACGTCTTGAAGTCGGGCAACGCTGCTTGCACGGCACTGCGAGCGGGCGACGTTAGCAGAGATCAAGCGGGTGCCCCACGAGTGAAGGCCTTACTCCTTGATGACGTTGGCAAACTTGGCCGGCACCTCGACGACATAGACGGTGTGCGTCTCCAGGCTGGCGCGCACCTCGTCCTTGGTGCGGAGGGGGACCAGATGGCCTGCGAGAGGCGGTGGGCTGCTCATAGCATCGCCTGGCGGGGGAGTCAGTGTTGAGGGCAGCTAAAAGGCTACTATGCGTCGTATAGGCGTTGGCTAAGAGGCTGGCGGTGGGATGTTGGTCGGTGGGAGCGTGAAGCCTGCGCAAAGACAACAAAAGTCTCAGGGTCCAGCGGGCCGAGCCTGCTTAACTCCGGCTGACCCTTCCTCTTTCATCCAACCTCACCTCCTCGCTCCTCACCAGCCCTCATCATACAGCAGCAACATGTCGCGATAAATCCTCGCCCATGGAGTGAGAAGGAAAGAGTAGGAGGCGTCTCGGGGTAAGGCGCGCAGCTCCCGACTCGTGGGCGCGCCTCCCCGCATCACGTTGCAGCGAAGGAGCGCCAATCTTCACCCAATATGGGGCCCCGCATCATCTCCTCCCGATGATTCGGTAAACATCATCCAAACGCGTCTTGAGAGGACCTCAACCCCAGCATCCAAATCTGCCGATATGCATGGCGTTGTAGCTCAAGCCCGCTGCCGCTCAGAATGCCCCGGCCAAGAGCCCACGGCATGGTGCCCCACTGCAGTATATGTGTAGTGATATGAGATGCAGGCCTCGCCCGTCTTGTCTTCATTCTCGATCCAACTTGTCGTCTGGATTAGGCAGTCATGGACAGCAAGACGGGAGCTACCCATATCGAAACCACCCACGGTCGCGACGCCCACATCGTGCCCATCGACCAGGAAGCCAATGAGGACGTCCATCATGTCAAGCTATCGTGGAGGTCTTGGATGGTTGTCTTTTGCTGTTGCTTCGCGTGCGTAGGACCTATTCCATTTTACAATCTCACTAATCGATCATGCAGTGTCATGTCACAGGTCTTCGTGGTAGTGGCTGCAGGATCAGTCCTGTCATTCATCATCCGCGAGCTTGGAGAGCCTGCTATTGCAAGCTGGATCATTCAAGTATAGAATCTCAGACAAGAAATTTTGAAATCAATTGCTAACATCCTCTAGGGTCCTTTGCTCATGCAATCAGTCCTTTCCCCTCCCGTCGGTCGCCTGTCTGATGTCTTGGACCGCAAGCTGTTCGCCACCATACCCCCATTGATCGCATGCATTGGTTCCATCATCTGCGCCAAGGCTACGAGTATGTCCATGTTGATTGGAGGCGGTATTCTCATTGGCACGACGCTTGCGACCATCTCCATTGTTCAGTCTATCCCATCCGAGATCCTGCCTTTGAAATATCGACCTCTAGCGAACGGACTTGCAGGCGTTGCTGGGGTATTGGGCGGAACGTAAGTAGACATCTCACGTAAGTAGATGCAATTGACGGGTACTGATTCCGCACAGTGTCGGTAGTCTAGCAGCTGGTGCGGTCACCAACCTGAGCGCTTCCGGCTGGCGCTACATCTTCTGGATCCAAGTCGGCCTACACGGCATCACATCGCTTGGTTTGTTCGCATTCTACTGGCCAAAGAAACGCACCGACTATCCGCGGATGAGCTTCAAAGAGTGGATGTGGGCTTGCGACCCCATCGGTTCTCTTCTTCTCGTTGCTGCTGCTACCTTGATGCTTCTGGCGCTCAACTGGGCAGGTGGCGCGTATCCGTGGAGCAACCCGCACGTATGCGCCAACCTAGTTGTTGGCATTGTCCTCTTCATTGCTTTCTGTCTTTACGGTAACAAACATTCCATCAAAATTTCCGAGTCAAAAGCTGACGTGGTACAGAATGGAAGGGCCGATCTGATGGCATCGTCGCGCATGTCTTCTTCTCCACTGGACCAAACTTCTGGCTGTCGACTTTCGCCTTTGCTATCGAGGGATGGATCTACTACTCCGCCATCAACGCCGTTACGCCACAGCTTATTCTCAACGTTGGATTCGAAGACAACGCATGGGATATCGCCATTCGGCAGCTGTCCTACAAGATCGCATCTATCTTCACATCTCTTGCTGTGACATGGTACGCAACGAGATTCAAAGACATGAGTAAGCCCCATCCCATCCCACTCCATTCTTCCCACTAACATCCCCCCTAGAAACCCCCCTAGCAGCCACCTTCGCCATAATGTTCATAGCCTCAATCTGCTTCGCATTCATCCGCCCCGGCTGGGCCACCGAACAAATCATCTTCACCGCCCTAACAGGTATCGGCTGCGCCGGGCCCCTCACACTCCTAGTCGCATGCATCCAATTCACCGCCCCCCACGCCTTCCTCTCCACAGCAACCGGCCTCGCCTTCTCCGCGCGTGCCATCGGCGGCGCCTTCGGCACAGCAGTCATCTACGCAATCGTGAATTCGCGCATCGCATCTCACCTCGCCGGCGACGTCAGTTCCGCTGCTATCGCTGCCGGCCTCCCTGAGTCTTCCGTGCCTGCGCTTCTGGCGGGTATGAAAGGGAGTTCGGCGCCTAAATACCGGGGTAATGGTGTACCGGGTATGAACGAGACTATCATTACGGCTGCGTGGGACGCGAGTCATTGGTCGTATGCGCGTGCGTATAGGCTGGGGTATTGGAGCGTGGTGCCGTTTGTTGCGCTGGCTACTATTGCGGTGCTTTCGATGAAGGGGATTAAGCATTTGATGACGGAGCATGTGGAGGCTACTGTGGAGAGGGAGAGTGATGATGAGGGGAAGGGGTTGGGTAAGGCGGGGCTGTGAAGAGGGAGGATTGGGAGGGCGTGTACATGGAATGGATGGATAGTCGTATGATATTCATGGATGTGCTGTTCGTTGTATGCGCGTCCCCTATAAGGTGATGACTGTGGATAAAAAGTGTCTTACAGGCCCACATTCCGTCTCTTTGTCATTCTTCCGCGCATCGCGGGTATCTTCATGATTGCAAGGCTCCTTTCTGCATAGTTCTAGTCGCCCGAAGCAACTGCAGAATTAGGGCGGCGTTGAGAGCCCAGCTCTGGGTCAGCCCCACGCTCAAGCAAATACTGCCCTGTCTTGGAAAAAAGATTCTTCCTAGTCGATTGGTATGCGGTGTATCCGTCCCTGTCCTGAGTATCGATATCTGCCCCAGCATCAAGCAGTAATTTGGCCAAAACGATGCTTCTGTCTTGATTATAACCCATCAGCCCGAGGATGATGAGTGGAGTTCGTCCACTGCGGGAAGCGACATTGGGATCAGCGCCAGCTTCGAGCATATTCGGACAATGCTTTCTCCTTTAAAGTTTTGAATGGCGTAGAACAATGCCGTCCTCAAGGACTTCTCCCTGCGTTCGTTGACATCCACGCCGGCATCCAAGAGAAGCTGGATTATCTCGGGGTTGGGCGTCTGCTCAAGTGCCAGGATCAAAAGCGGTCGCAGAAGCCTCTTGCTTGTGCATGTCCAATCAGCTCCCGCTTCAAGTAAGATCTTCACAATCTCAGTCCTCCGATTTTCAACCGCATCCTGCAAGGGCGTCGTGTCGTCGACGTCTTTCGAGTTGACTGCTGCTCCACGTTCAACAAGGAGCTCAACGATCCTGGTGTGACCCAATATCGCGGCAACATGCAGTGCGCTACACCCCGCGAATTCCTTGTTCTCATCAATGCGCGCATCTATTGGCGAATTGTATGCCACCAACGTCTCAGCAAGTCTCGTGTCTCCCCTCGATACGGCCCAAGTAAGGGGAGTCTGACCACGTTCGTTTCGTAAATTCAGATCAGATCCTTGCTGGAGAAGCGCCATAGTAGCGTTCTCCAGGCCATGGTGCATTGCCACATGGAGCCCGGTGGTGTAGAACAATTTGTAGTTGTAAATGGACCGAAATTTTTCCGTTGTTAGAATGCTACGACCAGTCCTCGTGTAGAAAAAACATCTTATGACGTTGGTCTGACGTGAGAGAAACCCCATCACTCGTTGAAGACTTGACGGCGCTAGAACAGCGTGGTGACCCCAATACCATGCCGAGTAATCGTACCATACATGGTCTACCAAAGAACCCATGATTTTGGGGTTGGTGTATCGATCCAAAGACAGGTAAGAGGTACAGACGTTCGTTATCATGGCCTGCGCATCCGGAAACCATTGATCCAGTGTGCGCTTAAGGTATTCTTGTGTTGTATAGTGAACCAGCCGAATGATGCCGCTGTGATCATCCACGGTTACTAGGCCAACACATGAAGCTAGAACATCCTCGATATCTGGGTAATTATCTGGGTCCAATTCCGGTTTCCCAATTTCTACAGCTAGAGCTTCTCTCAGTTGCCGTGTAGACAGGGGTCGTTGGGCGCAAGTAAGGAATGCTAACGCTTGCTTAGCGAGCTCCGTCTGATCAGCGAATTGGCCTTCTATTCTTTTCATCGCTGAATCGTATGCAGAATCATAGGCTTCCGACCCAGTGGCAAGTCTTCTCAAGGTGAATTTGACTGCTTTTACGGCCCTCTTTCCGATGAGAGAGTCAAGATGCAGCTTAGCCAAGAGAAACCTATAATCTCGTCAGCAGGGATGGTTCTAATACCGGATAAGAGCGGCCTATATTCCGCGCACTGCCTCCACGATCTTTGACACAACCTCTTCCTGCAATACTTCATCTCTTTGCACGAAACCAGGGAGGCGAGTCATGTTCTCTGAGAGATACCTTCGCACGTCGTTGTTGTCTGCTTGAATCTTCAAGTGACAGGCTGTCTTGAACTTCTCGGTAATCTCTGGTATGAAACGTGACGTAGCGAGGAGGTTGATGTGGCATTGCTTTTGTAAGCTTTGGATACTTGACAGTAGCTTTGTGCGGCAGTCATGAGATGTAGAGCATTCATCGAGAGCATCTACCACTATAAACACTCGTGAGTATGTTGCCGCTACTGACTTTAGTGTCACCATGGTAGCTTCAATTCGATCTAGAGTTCCTTTTGGCGGTGATTTCTCGTAAAACTTGACGACGCATTCTGGTAATGGAACTTGATGTTCGACGAGCTGTTTGAGAAGAGCTGAGAGTAGGGCTTCTAGTGTCTGCTCGCTATGACGTCTGTAATTGCAGAACAGGTGAGCCAAGCCAACCGTAGGGTCATGATGATGACGTTCTTGCAAGTCAGCGTTGATGATGGAGGCGAAGACTGTCTTTCCAGCTCCTGGAATACCAGGGCAAAACAAAGTGCGATTATCAGTGCTGAGCCAGTCTTTATAGGTCTGTGAGTGCAACAGCCATCCACCGGTACCTGGTTGCCGCCGACTAATGGCGTCCCGCTGATCTGAAGCGTGGTCGATGGGTGTGAGCCAGTCAAAAATCCGCTGACGTTCTCTCATAGCCTCTTCCGTATCTTGACGATAGTGCAGCTCTTCGACTCTGCCTCGAACGCCATTTTGGGTCGTTTGTATTGATACCAGCTCGCCATTGATGCTTCGCAGCGTGGAATGGGTTTCCTCGACGTATAAACCCAGAGCGGATTTTACGTAGGTGAGATGTTGTTCATTGCGCTTTGAACTAGCGTTGATCTCGATGAGTAGTGATGTCGCATTGTTATGAAGAGCGAAAGTCACCATATCCATCTCGCACTTAATCGCCTCGATCAGCTTCTCCACATCTTTCTCCCTAAAAGGCCATCCCAACTTCTCGACAATGCCATCTCGGGTAGATAAAGCGACGGCTGCCAGGCTTAAAGCCTCCTGAAGGCGCGCAAGCGGAGTAGAGAGTAACTTCAGAGTCTTAGACCACTCTTCAAGTTCGTCGGAGTCTGCTACGTCGTCTCGCAGCTGAAGTAGCAGGTTACTGCAGGCTCGGACCTGTGAGCGGAGGCGCTGTTTTACTTCCTTGGCTCCGCATGCGGCAATGATGTATTTGATCACCTTTTCGCATAGCTGGGTAACTGCTATGATGCTTGCGGTCGTCTCCATGTGTGCCGTAGTGATGGTGTCATGTCCTGGTGAGATGGCACGAGACGCGGGGTTGATGTGAGCCCCAATCAAGCTCATGCACGATGGGAGGCTGTGTCACACTGCAGCAGCAGGCAACGAATGCGCGATCATCAATGAGTGACGACATGATGCGAATATGTGGAGAGGTCGCTATCATCTCGTGTCGATGTATTTGTAGTGTGGCTTTGCAAGACGACTGAGGCGTGGCTGCCCTAAGCGGGTAGGAGGTACCCGATTGGCACCCGTGGACCGGTTCCGGATCACGTGTCGTTTCGGAGTGTTGGGAAACTTTGTACCGTCGCGCGTCGATTGCTTCTTGGTGTTGCTTGTCACACGTAGCGTATATAGCCCCAATTGCAAGGAACAGACTATCTAGGATTAGGCACATAACAAATGACAAAGCCATGTTAATCCAACGATGTCACAGACTACCCATTAAAAGCCCTAGTCATAATCCAGCCCCTAGCGGCCATCCCCATCCCTCGTCCCATATGAGCATCGTTGTCTTGAGATCTTCTTATTCCAGCCCTCCGAACCAGTTTGGACAAGTTTCGGTGCCATGACCCTCGCAGAGTGGCAATCCAGACGCCATCGGTCCGAGATCAGCCTTGTTTTCGCGTCATAGCGGGCAAACATGGTTGTCAGACAGTGTTTAGCAGAAGTAATGATATTTAATGGCGACCCAATGATTGGACGGAGAGAGAAATCTGACAGCGTGACTGTCAGGGCGGATCAATCGAAGTGTCGACATGCCTTCATTATCGCGAAGGACTTCGGTACCGGCATATGCATCGAGGAGTCTTTGCTCCATGTCGTTATTTGGGTCGGGAGAAACTTCAATATGCAATGGTATTTCGCCGGTAAAGTCTCGAGGGTGGATACTGGCGCCCTTGTTGAGAAGTAAACTGACGATAGATCCGTTGCCCGCGATCGCAGCGGCATGGAGAGCTGTTTCGCCTTCCGAGTCTATACCATCAATGTCGGTCCCTATTTCTAGCAACCTTTCAACGTTTCTTGTATCGTTTCCTCTGGCGGCTATGTGCAACATACCATCCATGTTGACTCCAGCTTCCAGCAATATGTCAAAGATTCTTGAGTGGCCTTCGTTAGCCCCTAAGTGCAGTGGGCTCTTCTTCCCATTGCTAGCGATCCCGCCATTCTCCTTCGGATTTACGACCATTCTCAAATCGATTAGACATTGGACAATCTCCACATTCCCAAGGTCCACTGCCAGGTGCATTGGCGTGTAACCAGACCATAGGGAGTCCGCTGTGTGATATAGCACTGCGTCCATCATACTTTGAACCTCCGGACGAGAGATGACGAATTGAACAACGTTAAGATCTTCACTGCAGACTGCATAGTGGAGTAACGAGTAGTCAAATCTGCTCCTCAGGTCTGCTTTAGCACCGTGGTTGAGAAGTAGTCTGACTATGTCAATATGACCACTCCGTGCAGCGAGCACAAGAGCAGTATGTCCCAGTCGGTCGGGCGCGTCCACATCGTATCCTTGCTCTAGCAGTGTGACTAACGTGTCGCGAAGCCCAAAGTGAGCAGACAGGTGGAGACCTGAGGTCGTATCTTGATCTGGTTGCGAACACTCAATCGCCCTCTCCCAAAGCCGATCATGTTGTCTCCACAATGGAACTGTGACTTTCAGCGCAGAGCGTCTGAGGTTCCATGGTCGATCAAAGAATTCGATGACTGTCCGATTAACTCCTGAGATCTTGGAAGCATGGTATCCCCAGTTGCGTGCGGCATATCTGTATAAAGAGTCCATGTATCCTGGGAGCATTTTGGTCGTAGACTGCGAATATGAAATTGCGCTTACGCAATTTTTCATGTCAGGAAGGTAAGCTCCCGCTCTACGGCGGCGTCTACGACGACTCCGCTCAGAATGCTGATGACCCGGCTGAGGATACTGGTCCGTACCTGCATACTCGTCCAAGGAGAGATACGCGATGCAAGCTTCTGTGATCATTGTCTCTGCAGCCGGAAACCATTGATGCTGTGTCCTAAGCAGATATTCTTGGGTAGTATAATGTGCCAGACGAATGATGTCGCTGTTGTCGTCGACGGTCACAAGACCAGCACAAGCGGAGACCATGTCTAGAATATCCGGACAATCATCCTCATCGAATGAAGACTGTCCTACCTGAATACCAAGCGCTTTTCGGAGCTTTTTAGCTGTGAAAGGCTTTCTTAAGCACGTGATCCAAGCAAGCACTTCCTTCCCAAGCTCTGCTCGATCTGGAGATTGCTCTTCAATACGCTGCATGGTCAGTCGGTACGCATAATCGTATGCTTCGGTCTCGGTCGTGGCCTTTTGACCCCTTGTTTCGGTGGTTATCTCTTTTAATGCATTGCGTATCGCGTTTGCTGATCGCTTGTCGTATAGGCTTTGTAGGTAGAGCTTCGCTAGAAGAAACCTAGCTTTTGTCAGTGGCTGGCATCTCCATTGCGCAGTTCGAGCTTGGTGATGCTCTGAACCTTGCTTTGTACTACTTACATGCCATCCACTGATTCGACGATTTTCAGCTTGATTAGTTCCTGGAGTTCGACATTGCGCTGAACGGACTGTGGCATGTTGTTGAGGTTACCGACCACATATTTGCGAACATCATCGCTACTAGCACGTACTTCGAGAGGCTTCTCTGCGCCAAATTCTGCAAGCACTTCTGGGACGGTCCTTGATGTCGCTAGCAGACTTGTTCTGGACTTTGCTTGTAGATTCAGCAATTCAGATAAGAATTTCCTCCTGCAGCCATCAGATACTTGGCATTCGTCTAGTGCATCGATCACAACGTAAAGTCTCTGGAGCAGTGCAGCTACGTCCTTGAGGCATTGAGCGAGGATCCTCCACGAAGGACGTCTGACGCCGTTCCCATGGTCGGAATAGAGCTGTTCGATGGGTATCGGCAAAGTTTCCTGGCTTTCTGCCAGTACCTTCAACAGGCTGCAAAGCATGAACTCCAGGGTTTGCTCATCGCGAGTCCTGTAATCGCAATAAAAGTAGGCGACTGCTACGCCGGCCTTGGTCTGGAATCGGGTCTGTAGATCGTCGATAATGATGGAGGCGAGCATCGGCTTGCCAGCCCCAGGCAGGCCAGTGCAGAGTAGCTTTCTCGCACTAGAGTTGTCGAGCCAAGTGTCGTAGGCTTTCGACTCTAGAAACCAGTTGCCGGTACCCTCTTGTCGCTTGCTCAATATATCATGATGCTTGGATGCATGATCATAAGTAGATAGCCATTGGAGCACCGCGTCGCGTTTCTTGGAAGACTCCCGGTGGTGGTCGGTACTTTGAAGACGTTCAACGTCGTGGTGCAAACCGACCTGGAGCGTTTGAATTTGCGACATATGATCATTAAGCTTACAGAACTCCTCCCCGATCTTGCTCGCACTCATGTCCATCGATTGCAGTAGAAGCGCAAGGTCTCGATTGTTTTGCTCCGCGCATTCCTTGATCTCCCGAAGCAGCTTCCGAGAATCTCGCGATAGGGCCAAGTTTATCAGGATTTTCTCGCGTTCGATCGACTGGATGAGCTTCTGTACATCCTTCTCTTGAAATGGCCACTTCAATGAGCCCCTTAGAGTATTGTCGTGTCTCAGTCGGATCTCCACTTGCTGTAGGATAGTTTGAAGCCGGGGTAGTGGTCCATCAAGTCGTTCGAGCACATTGATCGTGTCAACCAAGCTTTCGCCCTCGTCGATATCTTCGGCATCATCCTTCAGCTCTTGCAGTATACGTTTGCAGGCGCGAATTTCTCCGCGCAGTCGCTTCCGGTCTTCTGAGGCGTCTTTTACTTTACCGACGTAGTCGACAATCTTGCCCGATAATTGAAGTACGGCGATGACACTTGCCAATTCGCCCAGACCTGACATGACGAGTGATGCATGCGGGCTTCGAACAGCCTTTCACGGTTTTTATGTAGCTTCTGGGGCAAGTCGAGGAGTCGAGCTGCACAAGAGCAGGCCTCTTGAGAGCGGGCACGTCATGGCTCGCACCATCTAGTGCGGGGCGAAGCTGCTGTCCTGCGTCCATCCCATGTACGATCATCATGCAGTCCGACGGCACAGTTCGCGTGTGCAACCACCAGAACGATGTTGATAGGCTGACAGCAGGGCGCAGCCAGCGAAACTTCGACGTGGCGGGTGCTGCCCTCATTGAAGCGATAAACAAGATGGCTGTCCATTTATATCTGAGTGCCTCGTTACGATGCGATGAGAGGTGGTATGATAGTTGCTATGATGTCTGAGAGTGAGGAGGAAAGCTCGAAGGGATACGCACGTGCATTCGCGTTCGGCGCCAAGCTAGCGCGACTTCCTCAGCCTTCATTCACGCAACGCTGTTGCAAACATCCAAAACAACATCGCGACAATGTTACCCGACGAGATCATCGCCCAGCTGTCCGCTGAATTCCAATGCCGCGATCAGCAAATTCATCATCTTGCAGCCCTTTATAGCGTCCGTACACCCCTCAGACTTCAGCGTCATTGTACTGACAAATACCCAGGCGCATCTCCCATCTCCACCCTTTCTGAACATCCATGGCCTTACCGCGACTGGAAAATCCTCGATATTGCGCTCCTTCTTCCATCTGTCTCGTATACAGCACACGATCATCAACGTTCGCGAATGCATAACCGCGCGGCATCTCCTGGAGCGCATCGTCGCGGCTAGTCTGGATGCGCTGGATGAGTTCAACGATGAGAAGATTGACAGGAGACCGTATGCGCGTACAGAGAACTTGAGCGCGCTATGCGTCAACATGGAAAAGCTATTGGCGGGCAGGGGCAAGTTTGTGCTGGTACTCGATGCGGTGGATAAATTGAGGGAAGGGGGTGGAACGTTGATTGCTGCGCTGGGGAGACTAGGAGAGATGGTATGTTATGCATTGCACGGCTCACGGCACGGGAATACTAACAGTATGAACGGATACCAAACCTTTCCCTCATCCTCACAACAACCCTCCCCCTCACGCCCTCCGTCCTCCACTCGTCATCAGCCTCCTTCCTCCACTTTCCATCCTACGCACGCAGTGAACTCCTCACAATCCTCGGCGCCAACCCACCAAAGATCTTCCTCGAACCGCCCTCCCTCGAACAGTTCCCAGACTACACACCCGATCTCGCAGCCGAAGACGACCAGTGGCTCTGGGGCCGCTTCATCCAAGCCGTCTACGACTCCCTCGCAAAGCACACTGGACGAGATCTGATAAGTTTCAAAAGCTGCGCCATGCGCCTCTGGCGACCGTTTGTCGAGCCCGTGGTATCGGGACAGTTCGGCACGCGCGACTTCTCGCGCTTGATGGTGAACAGACGACATTTGTTCCAGCTTGAAGACTCAGTCTTGGATCGCATCATCTCAGACACCGCCAAACCCGTCAAAGAGGCAGTGCCAGCAGGCATCACACCAGCGACGCCCAGCAAGAAGAAGCCAGCGAACATGACAGCGCATACCCTTCCATACTTCACAACCCACATCCTCCTCGCTGCGTACCTGGCGTCCTACAACCCCTCACGAACCGACGTCACATACTTCATGAAGCATACCGATAAGCGGAAGAACAAGCGACGCGCACCCAGCGCTGCATCTTTCAGCGTCACGGGCAAGCGCACAGGAGCCAAGCATCGGAAGATCAGTCGACATCTGTTGACGCCCAGCCCGTTCACTCTGGACAGGTTGCTAGCGATCTTCAGAGCGCTGCTGGAAGGCACCGTGCCACAGGTGGCGGATTTATACACACAGATAGCTACACTGACGAGCATGCGGCTGCTCGTCAGAGCGGGAGGAGCAGGAAGCAACGACGCACTAGAAGGAGGCGGACGGTGGCGCGTGAACTTTGGCTGGGAATACGCACGCGCACTGGGCCGAAGCGTGAATCTGGAAGTTGGTGAATATCTTGTTGGTGGTGTAGACTAGGCCTTGAATCTATTTCATACTCTCCAACACTTGGCTAGGTGTATGTAGAGGACGTCTAAGAACTACAGCTACACTGCAACATACCCTTATACTTCGGTACATCACCACAGAACCTCTCTTCCTCCTCTGCGTTCCACTCCCAGCTTTCTTGGAAGGGGTTTAGCGCGAGTTTCATGATCTGAGGAAGGATCTCGCGTTCGTGTTTCTTTTCGACGCGCTCGATGAGTTCGTCTAGAATCCAGGAGCGGGGGATGAACTGTGTTGACATTAGCATCTTATGTCTCAAGTAACAAAAGCAGGTAAAGTTAGAACTTACGTTAGGATTAACAGCATCCATACCAGCCTTCCTCTCCTCATCCTTGCCCTCCCCCCAATCCTCCTTCACCCTCTGCGACCATTTCTCCAACCACTTCCCAATGCGCTCCCTGCCATCACTCTCCTGCCTCGGCGCGTCGTTCCTACGGAAGAACCTGCCCGCAACATCTTTCCTCTGATCCTCCGTCTCCACTTCACTCAACTTAACATTGCCCAACCGCCTAAACGCATGATGGAAATCCAACTCATACATCTGCAGCGTATCCAACAACTCCGACATCAGATCCTCGAAATCACTCTCCTTCTGCGTTTTGAGGCCCAGACGAAGCGTCATGAGACGGCGGTACTCAGCGAGGAAAACGGCTTTGTACTCTTCGCCTGCGCGGTCGATGGCGGATTCTCCGCATTTGACTATGCCGTCTGCTTCTTCTTCTGTTACGCCTTTTTCGACGAATTGGGCTTCGTCGACTTTGCTGCCGGCGCCCATGAGCTCGCCGAGGGCTTCGCCTAGGCGCACGAGGTTCCACCAAATGATGGTGGGTTGATTGCGGTAGCTGTAGCGCAGCATGTGGTCGTCGTGGTTGGGCGTATAGGTAGGATCGAAGGTGTCGAGGAAGGCGAAGGGGCCGAAGTCGATGGATAGACCGAGGATGGAGGTGTTGTCTGTGTTTAGCACGCCGTTCATGAAGCCGTAGGCTTGCCATTTTGCGACGGTTTCGGCGTTGCGGCGGAGGATGGCGCGGTAGAGGCGGACGTAGCGGTTCTCTTCGCCTTCGTTCTCGCCTTCGATGGTTTCTTTGGGGATGCCGGTGTGCGTCTGGGTGTGGACTTCCTTTGCTTCGCCGGCGGGCAGCTTAGAGGGGAGCTTGTCCCAGCCGCCGTAGACGTGCTCGGCTGTGTAGTCTGCGATTGTGCGGAGGGTCTTTCGGTCTCCGCGGATGCGTTGTAGGTCGAATGTGCCGAAGCGGATCCAGCTTTGCGCAAACCGCGTGACGATGGCTCCAGGCTCTGTCCGTTCGCGCATAACCTTGCTTCCATTGTTCAGGGTGAGCGCCAGCGCTCTTGTACTAGGGATTCCAATGGCATTGAGGTATTCGGAGACGACGAACTCTCGAATAGAGGAGCGCAGTACTGCGCGGCCATCGGCGAAGCGGGAGTATGGTGTCCGCCCGGCGCCCTTCAATTGGATCTCGTATCGTGTTCCGGTCGCTGGGTTGGTAGACTCAAACAAAGAGATGGCGCGTCCATCACCAAGTTGGCCTGCCCATTGTCCGAACTGGTAGCCTCCATAGCATTGTGCCCAGGGGTATACACCAGCCTCTGGGTTTGACTCATCCCATGTCAAGATCTTCTTTCCAGCGACGACTTCCTTGAATTCATCCGTCTTGGCCTCCTCTTCCTTCAAGCCAATATCCTGCATTGCTCGCTGGCTGACAGCTAACAGCTCTGGCTCTCCCTGTGAGTCGGGTCGAACATATGTGTATAGTGCTCCCTTGACCATGCGCGGTCCGAGCATCTGCCGTGGCGCATCGTGCGAGTCTTTCGGTCTGGGGAACGCGTCATCGGCGGGAAGGTTGGATGTGAAGACGTTCGATTTGGGAAGCGACTGCAGCGTGTGCAGTTCGTTGGTCGAGTTGCTCGCCGTCTCTGGAATATCGAGGTGCGCCATGACTTGATTGAGGCGCATAAAAGTGTGGAAGGGGTTCTTGCAGATGTATTTCGTCGACGATATCGCTTTCCTGGTAGGCTGCAGCGCAGTGGAAATTCGAAGCATGAGCTGCTAAGGGTATCAAGTGGTGTAGGAGGGAGGGGCGATGAGGGGAAAATGGCGGCACATATGGGCGCATTCGATGCTGATCAGTGTGATGTGAACGTTATGGGGCAGTGGCGTCATGCCTCGGACGAGCGGGCTTATCGATAAGGACGTCGTGGAAACATCAGAACGTCGCGGTGCCTGACTCGCGCGTTTCTCTTCTGAACTAAATCGCGGACGCGTCGACATCTCCGCCAATCAGCACATCCTTCCTCACGCAACGCATACCTTCTCCCTTAATTGTTAAAGGTGAACGCGAGCGTCTACACTATTACACTTCCAGGATGAACGGTCAGCCAATCCCAGGCTACTTCTGGGACGCAGAGAAGAAGAAATACTTCAGGATCCAAACCCAAACCGCAGCCCAAGGATCAAATCTCAAATATTCCTCAGCAAATATCAAGAAGACAGAGCGCAAAGAGCGCATCCAGAATGTCGCACTCGCGCGTTCCAATAAGCTTAAAAAGGAGCGGGTCGTCAGGCGCAACACGAACAGCTTCGCCCAGACAAACATCGATAGGGAAATCGGCCTGGAAAGACGGTCACGCTATGTCCACGGTCTTTGGCCTGACGCATGCGCAGCCGGCATTCAAGAACGTCCCGAAAAGGTGCTACCTCCATGTGGACTCCGACTCTTTGCCAAAGACCCAGTACATCACACGATATACACAGTCCAAGGTGAGAACAGTGTGCACAGGCAGACTGCAGATCGCGGGAGTCCCAGCGTCCCATCAGAGGATTACTATTCCATACCCAAGTCGTCTTCACTAAAGAGTATCTATTCGTGGTATCCACGAGAAGAGGTAACGCGAACGACATCTACAGTCTCCTCGTTGTCCTTTCTACCGGCGACCGGCGCGCTTGCGGTAACGACCTATGGGTCGGATCGACCGCCAGAAGTATGGCTCAGCGACCCGGGACGCGACGATCCAGTAAGTTAATCTCAAACTCATAACCCCCACGTATGTAAACTCCTTAATGATGAACGGCTATGATTCATTTCACGTTCGAAAGACCAAATAATTTGAGTTAGCCAGCCGCTGTATAGCATAACTCAGAACGAACGAGCTTTTGTACTCACTCCAACATCATTTCACTCACTTTAAAAGACTTTTGCATCTTCCGAGACTCTCGCGCTGACTCACAATGACACAGTACGTAGGGCAAAAGTTTACACCGAAAGACTGTTCAGCTATCTGGGGTGCTGCTGCTAGACCAACAACGTTCACGGCATCACCAGGTCTCGCAAATAGTGTTGCAGCAACCTGGACCGAGCACCTCGCAGTTGCGGCCTCGAGTTCGATGCTGCTATTCACTCGCTCACAGGGAGGTGCGTGGGACTCTCAAGCTGTAGTGAAGTCACTTGAGTCGGATCTCTTGGCCTTGGAGTGGATATCGTATACTACTGTCGCGCTCGGCTGTCGAGATGGAACCATCCGACTATACGACACAAGATCAGGGGGGTCAAGTCACGTCTTGACACATCCCGCGCCCATCTCAAAACTCAAGCGTGCCGATGACGAGACTAGATTGATATGCTCGGGGCTCAACGACACGCTTTTCCTATACGACATTCGCGCACCCCGCTTATCTCGAAACTCGTCGCGAAAGACGTTCAATTACGACAACCATCACTACAATGAAGAGTACTTCAAGACCTTGTATCCGACTCATCGCGATAGTCACAAACGCCGCAAGCTAAACCACAAAGCTTTCAAGAACTGGTCGCAGCCAGTCATGACTTTTGCCCACCTGAACAGAGATGAGCTGGAACTGGACATCGATGTACATCCAAGACTCGGACTCTTAGCGGCAGCCCAAGACACAACGGAAGGTACGGTGATCCGGATTAGCAACATCTGGACGGGTAAATCTGTCAAGGAGATTGATCCAGGCAGCACGCGGCAGGCGAAAATCCGCGCACTCAAATTCGTTGAAAGCGGTTTTGACGGCAATGTCGACCTTTGGTCGTGTTGGGGTGGTGGGATTGCGAAATTTGGGTGGTCACACAGTAGGGGTCTTTAGATTCTGAGGCTCACCACAGAGATCTCAGACATGCTGGCCCACGAAGACTTCGAACTGGTGTTGATGGAAACATTCAGGATCTGTCATTGGTGCGAGCGACCACTAAACTCGCGCGACTGAAGCATGTTCATAGGGCCGCGCCGCTATAACGCAATCACACTTGCACCGACTTGTGACAGTGCGACACTGAAATCGTTCAGAAACATTTGCTGCGATTATCCGCTGCGTCACAATGAGCCTCGTCCAATCGCGCCCAGCAGTTACTAACGCACGTGCATTCTCTGTCGTTTGCTCCTTCCTCGCACCTGCCCCGATTGGATCGCGCGATTTCCTGGTCATCATGTTGATCTCACAACAATACGCGAAAGCTCTTCCCACTTAAATACCTCTAGCGACAGATTGAAGAGTTCTGGAGAGAGATTCACAGCGTCGTGGGCGACATTGGGTGAACGCCTTCACTCTCACCAATTCACCGTCGCTCTCCGAATTACAGATAATCCCCGAGCGAGCGCACAACCCAACTTTCCGCACCAACCATCGGTCTTTCCTCACCAAGGGTCCCAGGATTACACTTGGCACAAAACTATTCGCAGAGTCCCAAAGCCGCGAAGAAAATCATGTCGAATATCGATCTCGAAAAGTGCACCGCCACTTACTCGCCCGCCAGAGCTGTCCTCAGTACCACCCCCCGCCCCTCCGACATCAAGATGAAGTTCCCAATTCTCATCGCTTATATTGGTCTCTACGTCACAACTTACTACCTCAGTCCCACTGGTCCTGGATCCGAGCACCGCGACGGTGACTCCGGACGTATACCACCTCTGGCGATCGTGCTCATGCTACTCGGTCCTGAGCTCATTCAGAAAGCATTCGCTATCACGACTGCAATTTCGAAGACAGAGTCTCCTTGCTTTGGTTTTGGATGGCTGGCTTATAGCTTATCGCTCTTGTCGTCAGTGACGTCTGGCAGTGATGATTTGATGCGGGAACCGGAGTGCGATGTGAAGGTGTTGGACATGAGCACGGGGAAGAGACGACTGAACAAGGAGTTTGCTGTTACAAGGCTGCTCCGCGATCTGGAGTTTCGGTCTGCCCCGTCCAGCATCGATGGCAAGTTTGACCAGGATAGCGAGGTTGTCGTCGAGGTCCTCCAGCCCACTGACATATCCTCCGCCTCGACTTCCTTCAGAAACCTACTCCAGAGCGGTAGCTTGATGACCGCGGTCCTCCAATTCTGTCTTGCGGGCGCATTCTGGTTGTACTACGGCGATCTCTCACCCCTTCTGCTACTCAGCATATCAATCTTGCTTATCGAAGCTACCGCCAGCCTACCCGTCTGGACTGCTCAGAAAAACGTTTCCTTTACCCGGAATAGTCAGAACGGCGCATACGCACTCATGCGCGACACCGACTCCCCACCCAGCCACATCTACATCATCCAGCCTTCCTCAACGGCATCCACCAACACCGAAGGCATGATCGCACGTCACGACACATCCACCAACGCCTCAAACCCCTGTATCTCACCCACCATCCTCATCGCCGGTGCCTTCTTGAGCCAAGCACTCCTTTACACCCAGCTCTCAGATAACGCAGCGATTGCTATGCTGATTATCATGTTCGTTGGTACGATTAGTAACATTGCTATCGTTGCTGCGCCGCGCGTGCCACATGTCGATGATATGGAACTAAGATCTGTGGGTGTGATGAAGGGGGAGGGGAGTGTCGTGGAGGTTTTGAAGGAGGTTGAGGCGGCGTTCGAGGGGTATGGAGATGTGCTACTGAAGCAGTGTTTCCCTGAGATGATTGGGAAATGGGAGCGTGGAATGGAGAAGGGGAGGATGGGGGAGATGGACTAAAGACAGTCGAGGTAGTCTTGTTTCGCAAGGTCGCAAAGTGCATGTCCGGTATCAGAGCTGTTAGTAACAAGCCCATCGATCACACGCAACGAATCCAGACAGCAGAGCACCTGAAATCATAACATCTTAAATTCACGTCCCCGTCCCCGTCCCCCCTTTCTTCCCTCCCCCCAAAAGCGGTAACCTAACCCTTCGAAACACCATCCCCCCACCCCTCTGCATCTGCGCCACGGCATCCCCCAGCAGCACCCGTATCGCCCCTTCCAGCCTCTTATCCTTCTTCCTTCGCATCCACAACAGCACTATACCCAATATAAACACATCAACAGCAACATGCTTGAAACACGCCCATACCCATCTCCACACGCCCCGAAAGAGCTGATAGTGTACTGAATGCGCAAAGAGCCTTCTTGCTTCTAATTGTTCGCGCAGGGCGGCGACTTCGGCCGTCATCTTCATGAGCGATTGCTCAACGCGTTTCCGCCATTTCTGGTCTGCGACTGATTCTTTCGGGGAGCTGTCTTTCGCTACGCCGGCACCGGTTCCAGCAGCGGGGGCGGGTGTGCTGCCGAAACCGGGTATGGGCATCTGAATTGGTTTGCCCAGCACACCCATGCCGCGATTCCGTGGCGCGGGCGTGGGCGTCTGTATAGGTATTGGTTCTGCGCGGATCAACTGCTGTAAATCGGTTTGTACGCCTGCGTCTTCGAGTTCGGGGGCGGCGTCGTCGTCGTCGGGGTAGGATGTAGGATTGTATTGGCTATCTGGGGCGTCGACGAAGACCTCGCCTTCACGCTCGATTTCCGCTTCTTCTTCCTCGAGCTCTTCTTCGGATTGCGACATTGGTGATTTTACGCGGAGGGGCACGGCGCGGCGTTCGAGGTCTTCGGACTCGTTTCGAGGGCGGTCCATGTCGTTGCTGCTGTTCATGGCTGCGCGGCCACTTTGGCCTAGCTCGTGCTGAGAGTAGCCGGGGGTTATGTGGTCGGAGGTACGTAGCGGCGAGGAGGAGGATGAGGAGGGCACGTTGGATTTGACTTGGTCCCAGACGAATTCTAGCTCGGCGACTAGTTCTCGGGAGTCGGGTGACGGAGAGGCGTACTTGTGCATGGTGTCGATGAGGGTGGTGATGTAGCGGCGTTTGGCTTCGGTGCGGGAGAGGCCGTTCTGCTGTTTCCAAGCGTCCCTGGGAATGTTAGTTTCTGTTCGTGTATGCATTCCATGATAGGGACTCGAATGGTGCTATGCGCCAAGTGACATACCATTTCTCCCGTGCTCGTTGCGACTGGTCATCATTGCCTCTTGGACATTCCATTATACCGTCGACGTCGCCCTCTGTTTTGGTCAGCTCTGGTCGTAGCACAGTCCCCCTCCGCATCATTTCCCTCGAGGCAACGTACCCATGGCCTGCTTATACAGTCCATACAAGCGTAACCTGGTCGCAGACGGCGGTTTCTGCGACCCCGTCCGTATCTTGTTGACAGTGTTGAGCGCATGGCTAAAGACTCGATCTATATGCCTTATTGTCAGCAAAAGTTCCTCCCATCTCATCTCACCCCAGATAAACCTACCAACCGAGTCCGACATTACGAGCGTGGATATCGCGCCCCCATAAACGGGAATCGGCGCATTGATTGGTGTGGCGGTGCGTGAGAGTGCCTCAAGAGCAGGCACAAGGTATTCAGCCAGGCAGGAGCAAAAGACAAGGTAAAGTACAGCGGCGCAATGGATGGCGGACGGCGTGCATGATGCGATGACAATGCGGAGCCGTGTGGAGATGGCATTCGTTGTCGCGCGACCCTGGCGCTTTGGCCTCGGCTCTTCCGGAGCGGGCGCGCTTGCCATGTGGCAGTGCGGTCGGCCGCCGTTTCACGTGTCAACACACTTTGATTGGATTCACCGCACTTTGTTGTCTTGCTGATATACTTAAAGACGCTTTGTCCTTCTGTCACGAATCACAGCATACGCGATAACGGTCGTGAAGCTGCTCACTTCTGGAGCAGGGATCTGGGCGACGAATCGGGCAATGTTTTCCGCACGCGATTCCTGGACGAGACGAGATACATTTGCGACGCAAGACTCGTTGACTCCCTGTGGCTCCTATTCCCATCTGTCTCAAGTCTGACATTACATCTCACAATCGCATCTACCAGCTTGCTACCACTGGCTGCACATCGCTCGTGAAAGACCACACGCCTTGGGAGTTGACAGCATGAACAATCGCCTTCCTCGCTACATCCTGTCTACGCGTGGTAGTCGCAATCTGAGTCGAGGTTCCCTGGCATGACTATTAGTATCGCCCTTCGAAGACGATTGACCAACTCACCTGTACGCGGGCACCCCTCACGTTCGTGTAGGGCCTGCCAACTTCATCCGTACCAGTCGGGTACTCCACAATGACGGAATACGCAGTCGCGCTGGAAACCGGCGACCAGCTGACCTGGTAGTCTCCAGCATCATTGCTCCTGCGCAGAGATACGCCTGCAACCTTGGCCGGACGCGAAACACCACCGACCGCGCGTATCTGCCCCGTTGTGTAGCACCCATTTGACGTGCCAGAGGTGGTGTAGAACCGCCATGAGACAGGCGCCTGTCCGTTCTTGCAAACACTGCTGAACTCGTGCACAGCTGTGAACGCCGAGTTGCCAGGGTACTTAGTGAGGAAGTTGTTGCCAAGGTAGGGGTAGAAAGTATCGCTGACACCGAAGCTGTCGAAGTCGCGAAAGGGCTTCAGTTCAGCACGACTGCCGTCCGCGTACGTGGCTTCGAATGCCCATTGCACTCCCACGTATCGGTCTTTGTTAAAGGTGAGTTGCGCAGTGCAGCCACCGAGATTAAAGGCCTTGTAGTTGCTGGGAGCTACACTGCCGGTATACGGGTAGCTCCAGGATGAACTGCATTGTTGGCGCGGTTCGAGAGCAAGAGGCGATGCTGTCGTAGTGGTCACCAGGAGCGTAGAGAGAGTTGCGAGAGTGAGCTTCATGATGATTCTAAACGAACAAAGTGAACAACTACGAACACGTCAACCCGGGGAACCACTCTCCTAAATATCACTCCTCCTCCACCCTCCCAATTGACATCACCAGCGGGTCCAATGCACCAAAACTCTACTTATACAACTAGACAAGTCTTGGAAACTACATTACCCGCCCACGAGGAGCGCAACCCGCCAATTCATATAGCAGCCAAGACGGGCGTGTACAACTTTCAAGCGTCTCCAAGACGGACGGAGACAACACCCATAGGGGTATGCGGTTTAGCTGGTGATCATCTGCAGGCCGCGAGAAGCCTAGCTTTCTTGGCGCTGCAGGTCAATCTTCGTATTCGGTCTTGAGGCTTGGGCTTGGCTAGGGTGATCTGCGTTGGGTACGTGCGACGACTGAGACCATTTTTGCTTCGACGTTTCCTGGGTTTGAGTTCGATGTTCATGAGTGGTTTTACGAATATGTCTGACTCTGGGCAGTGCAGCAGGTTTAAGCCGGGCGGTGTATGTGGTAGGATTTCGTTTCCGGGTTTGGCACAGACTATCACTCGATGGTTTCATTCCACTGACAAGACTTGGTTTTATTCCTCGATAAAGATCCACCATCTGTAGCAGCTATCCTTTCATCAAGACCAGGATCTGAACCATACATATCACGAAAGTCACTCCATCGCCATACGTCGCATATCACGGACGATCATCGAAGACTGAACCTTTGTCGAATCCACTTCGAGAGCAGCGTCTTCCCAGTGGACTTTGAAGACCCAAAAGCCAACCTAAGGACACTTCCACCCACAGTTATCCCTGCAGAAATAGTTGCTCGCCTTGCAAGTATCAGAGCGGCAAGTAGTATCGCAGGTAGCCGGGTTGAACCAGCAGGGCCAAGACTAATCATCAATCACCCGAGTTAGTTCAATACTTCCACGGTGGATTGTGGGGATTGGGGAAGCGGAATCGAACTTACACGAAGGCAGTGCTCGAAGTTGTCTTTGCACTGGTCGCAGGTGGGGACTTGGACGGGCGGGCCGGTCTCTTGGGGGCTGGCGATGGGGGCGGCGCTGGGGCTGGCGTCGGGGTTGGTGATGGGGGTGGCTGTTGTGAGGGCCGCGATGGCGAGGATGAGGGGGGTTGTGAAATGCATTGTGGCTAGGTGGGTGGGGGTGGTGGGTTGTTGGGGGGATTGAGTTGAGGGTGGGTGAGGAGAGGAAGTTTCTTGGAGCAGCGGATTGGGGGGTTTATATATACCCAGGGCTGAAGGAGTTGGGTTAGGCAGCCGGAGGGGTTGAATCACCTTCATGGATCACCTGGGGTACGGATCTGCGTGGCGATATAGGAATGGTGATAGTGAAAGAATGGGAGGCTTGATACGATCAGTGGGGTGAGGGTGTGAGATTGTTGCACGGGTGGTGAGCTCTTTTACGCGATTTTATGTCGACGAGCCACTCACGACGCCCGCAACACACACGAGATACACGATGACTGAATCCGCCAATTAAAAAATGAAAGGGATGAGAAAGAGGTTATGTCAGGGGCGTTGATTCAACAATTGTAGTAAGGATACGGTTACATATTCCAACAACCGCATATAAGGAGCGCTCTCCACTACACCAACCCGCTACCTCAGACTTCCATTCCATCCTTGCCAACCAGCCTCCGTCTCATTCCTCCCTCAATCTCACTCTCTCTCTCTCTCTCTAATCTCCACTACCCTCTCACACTCTCAAACCCCAGCCTAAGGGCACTTCCACCCACAGTGCTCCCTGCACGCAGCGTCGTTACGACAAACGTCGTTGTGGCAAGTTATGATGCACATCCTGGGATTGATCCAACAGACCCAAGTCTATTTCCACACACAAGATTAGTTCAAATTAGTAAGAAGAGATGGGAAAGGGGGGTGTACCTTCTGGCAGTCCTCGAACTCCTTGTTGCACTTGTCGCAGATGGGGTCGCGGGCGACGAGCGGGTTGGCCGAGGTGATGGCGTTGGCGGAGGGGGAGGTGACGGGGTTGGCGGTGGTGAGGGCCGCGATAAAGAGGAGGAGGGGGGTGGTGTACTTCATTGTTGGTGGGGTGGGTGTGGTTTGGATTGGTGTGTGGTTTGGTGTGTAGTTGATGGAATTGTGTCGATGGTGGATGGAGAGAGGGAGGTTCTTGGGGCAGCGCATCGTGAGTTTATATGCACCTTGGGTGCCCAGGTAGTGTTCTAGGTAGCGATATACTGACATGGTAATGAAACAATGTAGGTGTTGATACAGAATAGTGGGTAGAGTAAGGGTGTGGAATTGGCGCATGGGCGAGCTATTTCACGCGACAGAAGCACGTTTATGTCAGGGGCGCTATTGCATGGTTGTATTAATCATGAGCACATATTCCAACATCCGCATGTAAGGATGAACTCAAGAATGTAGAACTATATGTAAGGATTACTAGATGTAAGGGAACAGAAATTACACGTAAGGACGGCTACATGCAAAGATGACGTAATATATAGATGAACACAACAACTCAGAAGCTCAATTTGCAGCTCTCTACTGAACTGCTAAATACATTATTAAAAGCAATATGAGAATTAATGGCGATCTTGCTACAACAAGAGAAGACATCCCAACACATGCGGATCTGTTTGTGCCTCCTTTCATTCACTCGGGGTTTTGGAACTTACCCGAGCTCGTGGGCACTCTATAACTCGAATTCGGCTGTTCCTCATCTCCTCACTCTCGACGCGTTCCATCAGTATCGGGTCTGCACTCCGAGTTGCATGTGGGTCACGTCAGCTGACCACGGTAACAATGAATGCCTTCACTTTCGACTATCGGCGACGTGGCTGTGGACGTATCGAAATACATGATCAGCAGCTTTGAATGCAGACAGGCGAGGGATTGAAAGAAAGGGAGAGAAGCTGGGGATTGATTGCGCTCATCTGAACGCGACTAAGGTCCTCACAGTGAAGAGACATCAGAAAGGTAGTGTCAGGCGAGGAGAGAATGTTCGAGACGCGTCACCTTTGCTCAGGTATATTCACATTCACATTCATATTCACATACACATTCACATTTAGGGATTCAGTATGTGTAAGTATGTAGTTGACATTCATCTTTAGGTTAGGTTACCAATGATGTATCATGCTACCAAGTCTCGTTCATGTTCAGTTCCCAATATTCGCAATGATGACAAGCATTCAGCCAAGACAGATTCTCATCCCAGCCTCCATGCTACCCGTTGCCTTGCATGCCTCACTGATGTTCATCCACTTCCGTGTCGCCCGAGGTGTGTACCTACGCCCACATGTCGCAGGGGGCATGGGTGCATCGACCGCAAGGCTTCGTCTCGCCCGCAGGTACGTACTTGCAGACATCGTTGGTGCCACAGTCGTAGAAGCACTTCTGCCATTCAGGACCTTTGAACTTGCCGTCCTCAAGCTTGTCCTTGCATACGTCCTATTTCAATTAGTTTCTGGGTTGAACATCAAAGACTACAAGTGCGGGGCTGTGGTAACTTACTTTCTCGCAGTGTTCAAGGGTGTAGATGTCGCACTTCTTGCACAGCCAAGATTCCTCTTGCTTGTCGCCGCCGGCGAGGACGAGGGCGGAGGCAGCTGCCAGAATGAGGATGGAGAGCTTCATGCTTGGGAGTGGGTTGATGTTGATGGAGTTGTTGTGGTTGATAGAGTTTGTTTCGTGGTGAGGTGGACGTTGAGTGTTTTGAGTGTTTGATCGTTGGTGGAGGAGCGAAGAGGAGAGAGGGAGGATGGGCGGGATTATATAACCGTGGGAAGAGCAGGGAGAAGCGGAGCTCTAGGTACCTAGATGGGCAGCTGCGTAACTCGCGGTGAGGGAGCGGCGACCCGCAGTGAGTGAGAGATACCTAGATAACGCGCGGTGAGGGAGCGGCAGCTACTTCGCAGCTGCTGGAGTTGCTGCAAAGCCGAGAGTCAAAGGTCTGTGCCCAGCCAATCTCTCTCACCTGAGATAGGCCATGGGTATTGGCGAATGCGTTGTCAGTAACAGAATCTCTGAGTTACCGGATAGTGGCGGTTTCGTGCATGAACAGCAGGAGCTTCTTGATCAGAGAAAAGCAGTGACATTACTCTACGAGCCGATGAAGAGAGTAAGACTGAAACATCTCTTCAGTCAGGAATGGAAGTTGCTCGGCGCAACGTAACCCAAGTCTCATATCTTCTGCTTGACCAGCCATCAAAGCGCATCGTCGTCACAACCAGTCTAGCACTTCCATATCCCATGAGACTGCCAGCGCAAAGCATTTCGAAAGTGCATCGCCCCATTCCGGTTACCGCTCCACCCCGTCGACCTGGTCTCAATTTCCCGTAACGGTTGGATGATCATTCCCCGGGCGGAACGCGGAAGGTTGGTTTTGGGTGCTTAGGTTTCTCAATCCATCCATTACAGTTCAAGTAATCATACTGGGCACACCAGTTTACACACCAATCGCCAATTGTGCCTGATTTGCACACATAAGTTTGGCACTGCAACGAGCACTCCTCGTTGAATATGAACGAAGGGCAACGATCCTGTGAGTTATGTCAGTGACTGGGTAAGTTTGTGTTGGAACATGATGACTTACGGCCATGCATCCGTGATACATTTCATTGCAGGTGTCGCACGAGTGCGAGAATTGGAATTGGCTTTCTGAGGCGAGAGCGGCGGTGCCGAGTGCTGCGATGATGATGGTGGTGATCTTCATGTTGACACAGATGTGGTAGATGGGTCTTGTGGAGGGTTTGAAGATGGGCCGGGTGGTAGTGTTGGTGTCGAGTTGAAGGGAGGGAAGACGACAATTCGATTTTTGAGTATGCACGCATTATATATGCTGTGTCTCTAGGCGAGCATGCTGGAGTATCTGCATTGGCACTCACACGTAGTGGTAGCGTCATTGGTGCTCAACAAGAACTCGCCGTGGAGCATACATCATTGGTGTGGAGTCTCGTCTCAACAGTTATGAATGCTGGTCTTTGTCCACCTCGTTTGCTGATTACCGTTGGTGCCAGAGTTTCGCGTTCGAGGACCCCATTCGTATCACAGGGACGCTGCTCTCGTGGCAACGAAGTGGATCCGCATTTAGTACCATTGTAGATTGCAGTCTGATGGAGATTTATTATTGATGGATGATGACAAGGATGCTTCTAATCACCGAGATCTAATCGCAGGAGAGATAACCTCTTGAGGCAATCGCGCATCCTACCAAACCCAATCGTTACACGTCCGCAGTGCCCCTAAGACATCCAGAACAATTCGCGAATGGTTACCCGATAATCCCTCGTTCTCTGACCAGCCACCCCACGCCCCTACGCATGATGATGCCAATGCGCCTCCCCGAACTTATCGAAAGTCACCTTGCACTGACGCCGAACACACGGACCATAATGATTCTCCATCAGATCCACGCATTTCCGCTGACTCTCGTAGAACTGAGGGATATCGGTTGGCCTGTCCAATTCCCAGTTATAGCTGTTCACGTATCTCTGTTTGGGGTTGGGTTAGCTATGTACAAGCGTGTGGAAAAGTTGTTGGGGAGAGGAGAAAGTACGTACGTCCATGCATTCGTGATATCTGACACCGCACCAGAAGCAAGCGGGAAGAATAGACCCTAACCCTCTGGGCATGGCGTCGCTTGAGGGTTCGACATCGCTAGAGGTAGGGACGTCGTACAGGGGAGGGGCGGCGAGGGTTGCGGTGGTGAAGAGAGCGATGAGGGCGAAGGTGAACTTCATCTTGGTGACTTGTGGTGTGGATGTTGGGGTGTTCTCTTCAGATGCAGATCGATCTGCGATGAGAGCTATATATTCTTCTGCTAGTTAGTCCACATCAGTGTGAGCTACCAGTTTTCCATAAGCGTCTTGGTCATCCACTCGCACAGCGATAACGCAGAGCGAGCAGCGGGCCATTCCCAATTTCTGCAACACGTGACATTCCATATTTCAAGGCTTTCCGCAGAGGAGTCACCACAAGGATCAAAGATCCGGTCATACGTAGTCGATCGTAGAGGGCGTCGTGGTGAAGAATGGTAGATGAGGCAGGTCTTTTGTCTCAACAGCAATTTTCTCCCGCGCCACATGAATCCTTGGAGCAGGACAACGGTATAATACCATCGGCACGAATATGAGTATTGGCGTGTGATGCGCAAAGCTGTGGTCGGTTGAGAAGTTCCGACGAATGACAGGGATGGCATGGTGGAACTGTGGGGCTGGGCCATGAATCCGCAACCAGCCAACACATTAACAGCACAGGCAGCCGAGACGCGAACATAGCCGCCTTACAGTAGCACACGGGTTCGAAAGATAATAACTATGCGAATAGAATCTGATAAGCTAAGTAAGGCAACACGTTTGAATGGTCTTGAGTTGATGAGAACATGGTCACACACCTCTCTTCCCTAATGACTCTCACTGTCCACCCCTTCTTCGTCCGGAACACAACTTCTGATCCTCAACATTATCCAACAACATTTGGGAAGACTCCACAGGCTCTGGATCACCGTGTGTTGACTGGCGCGTCTTATCACACACGTACCATACACCCTCTCTGATCTAGACCCTGAGACTCCACCGAGGGTTCCACCTAGAACTAGACTTTGTGGGGTATACCCATTCGACACTATTGCTATTTGCCCTAACCAATAGTCGGTCCAGGAAACCCACGATGTAAAGACGGAGGTGTGAAAATTTGGCCGACGCTCTTCAGTTTGGTGCTGGAACAGGCGTAGGTCGCTGAAGTGGGTCCATTTAGTCACCGGGTACAACGCAGATACGGCGTTGAGATCTGGGCTTTATTGTCTGTGGCGTGAACGCCACATCACCCACTCTCCTAATGGAGGTTTCACGTTGAGCTATCCTTGTCCATAGGCGAACTACAACCGCCCACGCTGGCGTCTTCATCGTCGACGACAGACTCGTCATTCACAGCTACAGTGGGAGCGCCAGGAGCTGCGCTACTCGTTTACGCAGCATTACCCGCTGGTTGTTTCTGATAGGATTGCCGAGGTTTCTCTTAGTCGTGACCGTAAATGCTGTCGACATCGCTGCTGTACTGGTTGTCATCGCCTCCCGGAGTTTGCGAGTTTTGATCTCTAACCGCATCTTCATCTTGCGCTGCGGGCCTACTTGGATGTGTTGTCGCACTGAGCTGTGGCAATGGCTTCTGTGGTACACTCAATCCATCAAGGGGTAGTAACTGGGCCCGAAAGCTTGACGCTGTCTTCGGAGTAAATCCGGCCGTAGGCTGTGCAGGGTCGTAAGCTGGTGGAGTAGTCGATGAATTACTTGATTTCAAACCCGCCGAAGGCTGCATGGGCATGTACGCGGGCGAGGTGACCGGGGAATTTGTAGTCGATGTGCCTGCTGTAGGCTGTGCAAGATGGCGGGCGGACGCCGGTTTGAGCAAGCTTCTTGCGTTTGATAGTGCAGTGTCGGGCAGCTTCATGGCTGGGTAGCTTGGACTCCGAGGAGGCGTTGTTGCATTACCACTTTGACCGCGTGGTGTAGTAGGGCTTTCAAAACTCGGTACACTTGCACAAGGAGACCTGCCATTGATCTTGAGCGAAGTGACTGGGTTATACGAGCGTGCGTAACCTCCCGGTGCGAAACCACCTGCTAGCTGTGAAGGCGGTGGTGCCCTGTAGTACGAAGATGGGGAAGTAGGATTCGAGCTGAATATTGACGGCGTTTTGAGTGTCTTTTGTGTAGTCGGACGAGTCGGAAGGCCAGAACTAGCGACCGGAGATGGTCGCGCCGGCGATGGGGTTGTCGATGTGTTGTTGGCCTCCTTCAATGTCTGGAATACCGGAAGGTCCAAGACCTTTTCTACATCATTCTTCTCAAAACGGGCTCCTTCCTCAGTATCAAATGAGACTGGACCTCTAAAGCGGCCTTTCTTCGGAGTATTAGCTCGCGCACCTGAGTTTTCCTTCTGGGGAGTTGCTGGACCATCTGGCGTTTTCTGCGGCGCTTCTGAATCTGAATCTGAGTCATCAGAAACATCTCGAGCTGTTCTCTTAGATGCTTTGTTCAGTTCATCCAACTGATCCTTTGCCACTTCTTTGGCAAGCGTGTCCAGTTCATCGTCATTGATTTCGCTCGATAACGCGCTACCGTCGTCAGATCCAGCCGGAGAAGGATCGCCTCGAGGTTCAGCACCTTCAGCATCTGGATCAAACCATGCCATCAGCTCCTGTGCATGCTTGTAGTCGTCGTGACTTTCTCCTCGCATTTCGTATGTGTCCATGGGAACCTCTCGGAAGACCTGACCTTGTCGCCCGGTTAGTTCGTCTAGCGACTTGATGCCGGCTGATCGATTTTCCGCATGTTCAGGGTTCTCCACGATCTTGCGGTCCTCCCGAAGTTGTACCAAGCGTGTTCTGGGTCTGATGGCTGTGAACTCATCTGGATGTTTGTATTCATGTTCAGCGTTGTCCGGGCCTTTGTTGAAGTCACTGTCCCATACTCGCTGAGTTCCTAGATCTAACGGGATTTGTGGTTTGTTATTGTTGTCAGTCTGATCAACACTGAGATTGACATTCGAAAGCCCTGCGATGAGTTCCTCATGGTCTTCAGTAGCTTCGTAGTCTTCAAGGTTGAGGTCGTCTCCGTGGGTTGGTGGCGGTGGAGCTAGATCATCTTGTGCCGGCTCTTGATCTTCTCCAAAGGCCTTTGCAGCAGTGGCACGAATGATCTCTCGATCTGACACATCGTCATCCTGTTCAGCTTGCGTAGCTTCCCCAAATTCGACACTCAAGTTCGCGTTCGAGAATGGGTCAAACGCATCTGGCGCATCCTTAAGAGGCCCAGGAACGATGACCGATGGCTGCTGGGTTGGTGAAAAATAGTCATCGCCAGCGTTTCCAGGAAGATCATCGAAACTTTCCCCGTCTGTCGGGTACTGTTGAGGTTCAGACATGGGAGGTGAAGTCTTGATAGGCCCATTCTGCGCCTCATACGCATCAATATCAGCGAATATGTTTTGTTCTGCCTTTTCGCCGTATTGCTCATCCTCAGGAGACAGATACAGACTTGTTGGTATTCCGCTGTGTTGTTCTAGTCCCTCGAGAGGCATCAGCTGTCTCCTCATGTCGTCAGCGGTGGTGGTTGGCGTTTGCTCATTGTCGAAACCAGAGTTGGCGATCTTGTCGAAATCGATGCCGTCCAAGTTGATGTTGCCCAGATCGATGTTGTCCAAATTGATATCGTCCATATTGCTATCGTCCATGTTGGTATCGTTCATATTGGTATTGTCCAAATCGACATTGAATAGGTCGGACATATCAACATCTCCATCGTCTTCGGCCGTGACAGTAGTATCAAGGGCCACGGGCGCAGTCATACAAATGTCAGCAAGATTGAGAGCTCTAGGCTGCGCTGATGAATCGCCGCCATTGCCGCCATCGCCCTCATTACCGTCGTTGCCATCATCCATCTGATCGTTGTTGTCAGCTTGGTTGTTCAAAGTCTGACCGTCATCGTGGTTATGATTATGGGGATCCCTCTCACCGTGATGGTCCGAGTCGCTCGAAGACTCGTCGATCCCCTCCATAGGTCCTGAGCCAGCGGAACCTGACGGCGATGGAGGATTCGCGCCTCCACTACCGCTCGATGGATCGAAAGGAGCGGGTGGATCATCACTTCCACCTCCACCTCCACTACCGCCGCCGCCATCTCCACCGAAACGACCACCAGGGCCAGGCGGCGGATCTCCACCATCACCGGTAGACCTTCGAGCCGCAGCTTCACGCTCTCTCCTCATTATGGTCATCATACTAGGACCCCCTAGCAACCTGTTACGCCACTGTTCTGCGGAGTCTGGATGCGTTGGGTCTGTGGGTCGAGCGGCAGGCCGATTGTAGATGGCAGGAAGGGCGAATTGCGTACGAAGTTCCTCTTCTGTGAACATAGGCGGCTCAGTCCTGCTGGAAGGAAGCGAGCTGAAAGGGGCCCAAGAACGACCATTTGCTGTGCCGGGAGCTGGTTGCGAGAGTGAGCCGGGGAGATTTGCATTGTCACTAGTCGTGGGCGTGGCTACTGGAGCTTCATCGTCCATGCCTTCCATTGGCATATCTGTTGGCGAAGAAGATTCTTTATCGGGGTTAAGAGCATCGTGCTTCGGAGCGCCGGGTACCGGTGTATTGCCCGAATCATTGTCATCTATATCAAAAGCGTTGCCATTGTTGTTGTCATCGCCGTCACCAGGCGCGGGCGCTCCACCAGAAGCAACCTTGTCGGACGTCATAGCCTTCTTCTGCTCAGCCTCTCTTTGCACCTCCTCGCGGTGCCTCTCAAGTGCTGCAGCAATCTCGGCATCTATAGGACTCGCTGGCTGTAGCGGAGCTGATGTGCCTATCGTAGGACTCCCACCGAAATCGAACTCTTCTTCGCTTTCGTCTTCGTCTTCGTCTTCATCTTCGTCTTCGTCTTCGTCTTCGTCTTCGTCTTCGTCTTCGTCTTCGTCTTCGTCTTCGTCTTCGTCTTCGTCTTCGTCTTCGTCTTCGTCGCTTTCTTCCACACCTTCATGCTCATCGTCTTGCTTATCTTCCTCTTGTTTCTCTTGCACTAGACCAGCGGCTGGGACTTGGTGATCTGGTGCATTGACGGGCTCCGAAGTAGGGTCCTCGAGAAGCGAGTGCTTGGCGGGTGTAGCGAGTTCCGTCATCTCAATCGGAACAAATGTCATGGGCGGGGATCGTCCTTGCGTCTCAGATTCCGGTGCGTTGACTACGATGGTAGGAAGATCAAACGAGATGTCAAGCGATGGCGAAGGCTCAGTGTTGTCCGTGGCAGACTTCGGCACATCAGTAGGTGTTGTGACGGGAGTTGGTACAATCAGAGAATTAGAGGAACGAGGAGGTGTCGCAGGAGCAGCGTTAGTTGAGGGTGTATTCGTGGCTTGCGGAGTAGGAGAAGCAGGAACTATTGGTGGGGGAGACGCTGTGATCGTGGGTGTGGTCGTTGCTGGAGGAGTAGGCTCGAACAGAGGAGTACGTTTGAACTCGGCAGCTGGCGTGAGGGTACGCACAGATGCCGATGTATTGGCAACTACCGGTATCGCTGGTACCTGGGCCGCAGGGCTTGGAGTGGCTTTAGTTGTCGTCTCTGACGGGATAGCTGGGACTGTTTCCTCATGTTTCTCAGCTTCAACAGTAGGTCGGTGCTGTTGCTCAGTCTTGGTAGGCTGAGATGTCATCGAAGAATCAGCAGCTGGACTTTCACTGGCGTCATTTGACGATTGGGGCTCCTCGTGTTCTACACCGCCCGCCAGACCAGATTGCTCTAGGAAGTCCTGGTGCTCCTGCTCAGCAGCAGCTCTAGCTGCCTCAATAGCCTTCTCTCTTGCCGTGCGCGCCGCTTCACTGTCGAATAGCCAATCCATCCAGCGCTGTGGCCAAGGAAGAGATGCGTTTGTCTGTGTCCATGCATCTGCGGTAGGCGTCTCAGTCGGATACACCTCCGTAGGCGTTTCCACAGGAGATTGCATAGGCGAAGCTTGTTGTTGAGTGCGCAACGCATCTACCTCATCTGGAAGCCCTGATAAGTCCTCATCCAAAAGATCAACTGCTTGGCTGTCGCTGGGTGACTGAGGTGCCTGCGTCGGCTGTGCGTCTGGAAGCTGATTGGGAGTATCAGGTTCTCCAATCACGGGGTTCCTTAGCTCTGACTCTTCGACGTCATTGATAGGAATGCGAGTTTGTGCTGCGGGAGGGCTTGGTGGCCCCGAGGCAGGAGCCGCAACTTCATCCGGCAAATTAGGGAGCGGTTTATTGGGAATATCTCGAGCCACGATCGGATCCGGCCGCCAGTAGGCTAGAAGTAGAAGTATGACAAGAACAGTCGCAAAGATGATGCCATAGTCCTGAGTGCAAGCAAGGACCCCGTTTGTGCCGAAGATGTACATGATCATGAAACTAGTTGCGAATGTGAACGACGACCGGACCTTATGTGCGGGATATGCTTGAGCGGCCATGATCCAGCCTACGGTGCATACACTGGTGACTGCGACAATGATCGTCGCACGCCATACCCAGTGGTATGCTAGGCCTTGGCACCAATTGCTGAGGCAGCGTGTACCCATGGATGTTACGACCGGCTTGATTTGTGCCCTGTACAACAAGCTCAGGTTCATTGAGATCCTTTCGAATGCTGAAGAAGTCGTTTTCTGGGTGGTTGTAAAGAAATTTGAGGTAGCATTCTTGACGGACTTGGTAGCCCATGCCGGCGAGAGGGTAGTGGGTATACGAGAGCTCGTATCCCTTTTCGTCGAGGTAGCAGTGTACACATAAGAGCTCGTTGCGCGTTCCTGCGAGGTGGCATTGAGTTTATAAGAAGGCGTGACCCAATTCCGTAAAGCTGTCGTGGTTACAGCAGTCCATGACGTCGACCCCTTAACTGGGACTGGAATAGACTTAGTACCAGTAGTAAACCCCTTAACTGTGTGAGCAGCTGCATCCGACTTCCTTTCAGTCCAAGGCTGTATGGTGTGCCATATCGCCGTGAAAAGAGACTGGAACAATGGTATGAATACAAACGTCAGGGCGAAGACCGCGATCAAATTAGCGACTGGGCCAGTCCATGCTGGTAGCAGCCCAAATACTGTCTGAGGGCCGAGTGTGATTGTTGCGAACACCCAGCGAAGACACCCGCCGACAGTCTGTGGGTACCACGGGAAGACAGCGCGACCTCTGACGATGAGCATGAACTTGTACTGAGCCCAAGCTTTTACAATCCGGAGTTTCGCTATGCAGATCCGAGAGACTTCAATGGTGCCGTCCACGAGGGAGTCGATATAGGAGAGGCCTACAAGCTTGAGCACGACAGCAAAATGACTGAAGGGCGGGGCAACGCCGCCTCTGAAAAGTCTATCAGCGCACAAAGATGGCTGGTCTATATGGATGAGGATGTATACTACTATTGCAACCGCAGCGTAGTATCGTATCCAGGTTCGCGCGGCGATGACTGATCGGTATGAGCCGCCAACTACGAGATTTAATATAGTGAACGCCTCTTCGCGATAGATGGAAAGAACGTGTATCGTTGGCACGCTGACCAAGATAACAGCCAAGTCCTGGACGTAGACACTGAGCCAGATGACAGTTATCACAACAGTGAAGCCGATGCAACAACGAATTAATGTCTCTTTCCGGTGCGGGATGACAGCAGGCGCGCTAGGCGACATATCCTCGGTCTCAGACATGTCTTCATCCCCGCTTAACTCGCTGTCATCTTCTTCGTGGTGAACAGCTTCGGGGGTCCTTCGTCCGGCGAAAAGGAGGAAATAAATCGCAATTCCAATGAGGGTGGCGTACAGCGCCCGGTCTATGATGAAGTAGTCGGTTTGCTGTTTTCCCAGGAAGTCGGCTACCGCTTTCTGCCACACATTGTAGGATACAGATCCGATGCTGCGTGCGTATGCTACAGATTTGGAGTATGGCAATGTTGGCAAGCGGAATTCCGCGTAGGCGAGATATCCAACGACAAACATGTATGCATTGCGCACCATAAATACCACCATTTCCTGGAAGTCCAGGTCATCTTTGTACAGATGTTCGCATACGGCGAAGAGAATGGATGGCACATATCCCACCACGATATCCGCCATGGTGATAGGGCTACTGTAGTAGGACCGCTTGGCCGGCTTTTGATCTGCTTGCTGTGCGGCGTATTTATCATGAACCGCTCGTCGAAAGTCATTCCAGCGGGAGAATTGGGATTTGGCAAATGACGGCGAATCTCGAAGTGGTTTGCTAGCTGGCTTGTGTTCTCTCGGCGTAACGGTGCTGCCCTTGGTGCTGGGCATAGGTGCACTGGGAAGTGTCTTAGACGACGACGAATCTTGGAGTGATTTCCTAGCCGCCTTTTGTCTGTAATGTGTAAAGGCTGGCTTATGTTCTGTCATCTTCGAGATACTGCTCCGGGTGCTTTTGCTAGCCGCATGTTGCCTATAATGTGTAAAGGCTGACTTATGTTCTTTGAGGGCAGAGTCAATGCTCGCAGTGCTAGATAGAGGAGCACTGGAAACTGTCTTTGATCTCTGCGGAATGGTAATGGTTTCAAGCGAATAGTCTATGATCTCATCGAACGACTGTGAGGTGACCGGTAATTGTTCCACCACAACTGGAGACGTGGTCCGAGAAGGCAACTTGCCAATGGTGGGGGAACCGGTCGATGTGACGTCTCTGGGTGTATCGCTGATGGTCGATTCTTTCGATGCCGCGGAGGATCGCGAGGCGTGCAGAAGCCTACTCATCCGGGCTTTGAGGCCTGCATTTGTAACATTGGAAGGTTTCGTGCCCAATACTGACGGTACCTCGTGGACCGGAATGCTCTTCTCAGAAGAAGTACTCGTAGTCTTCGCTAGTGAACGCTCTGTACTCTTGCTAGATATCTCCGGCAATGTATCTCGCGGAGTACTACGTTCCGAGGAGAGTTGCGATGAGCGACTCGCTCTCGAACGAGCAGAGCTTTCCGTGACAGATTCGGAGATGTCCTTGATTAATTCGGAAGGCGAGGAAGTGTCCAACACTTCAACTTTGGCCTGCTGTTCGACAGTGGAGGGTGTGTTGCAGGCTGGTGATACAGAACTAGTGACGGTGATAAGGGTAGGCCGGGGAACCTTGGTGACTATTGATTTCACGATTCCGGCTGCGTCTTCGATGGTGTGGACTGGTTTGGCGACAGATGTCGTAAAAGGCCTGGGTTTCTGATACCAAACCTTGGCCTGCTCAAAGTTTGGTATATAATGCGGCACAGCAGCAGCGACGGCACCCGCGGCGTAGATACCAGCTGCTACTTCAGGGTGTTGGTCCCACAGGTGCGCAAAGGCCTGCATTACAGCGCCAGGAAGGGCGTCCATGGTAGGCGAATTTGCTTGTGCGTCTAGAAGATATGTGTATCGTTATCGTATTCTCGAGGGTGTGAACACATGTGGTGCAATATCATGAGGGCGTGCCTTGTTGAGATGGGCGATGTATGGAGTGTCCCAAATCGGAGAAGACGGCAGACATGTAGCTGATGAGACAAAGCGTCCTCCCCAAGTCGCAAGACAAACAGAATTCCGAGTGAAAGGCCGCCACGCTAGCGTCAATGTGAAGTTCACATTGCCTTTGTCCGCCGAAAGAGAAAACTTCGGCGTTGTTGTGAGAAACAGGACAATGAAATCAAGAGCGTGCACTTCAGAGACCGATGCAGCTTTGCAACATGAGCGTAACTTATACTCAAACATGGCTCGGCGCACCAAATGGCGACCCAGTCATCGATGTCAGGGTATCGAGCCAGAGGAAGCCCTTCATCACTGGCAGGAGTTGTCATGCTCTCACTAGCCAGGAAGCCTGCGCATGGTCGGAGACGATGAGATCTGGGCAAACACGTGAAGCCAGCATCGAGAATGGATACGTCTGCCATAACAGACATATCACTTCACGACGTGGGCCTGTGTGCGACGGCAATCAGTTCCCATGCCCTTCCACCGATCTGCTCGGCGCTCTGCTCTTCGACAGTCCAGCCGGAAAAGCATGCCTTGTAGTCATCCCAATCCGACTGGGGACCTGCCCATATAATTCTCTCCACGCTGTCCTGGCCATACTGTGCGATGTATTCGCGTACTAGCCCAACGCGTCGCGGGTATACGAAAAGCCATGTCGTAGCCTCCGCCGCGAGCGGCTCAAGGAAACGTGTGCCGTGAACGATGCGATGGTTCGAGGAAGGCAAGAATTTGTTCGAGCTTGGTTCCACTTCAACTCCCATAACGTGATACGCGTAGGGTGTGGTGATAAGATAGCTTTCGAGGAGGCCGAAGCCGCTTCCGACGGATAGAGCAAGCGCGGGAGGCTGAGGAAGGAGCGAGGCGAGGTAGGCAATGAGGGTTTCGCTGAGAGCTAAACAGCATCCTGAATACGCTGTCGGTGAAGTCGTGAGTACTGGCAGTTCCGCGACGTCTTCTACTGGGTTTGATGCCTCATTGTCTGACGCGTCCACATCCGGCTGTATTGGTGGCAAGCGCGCCTCGAGACCCATGATTAGCAGAATTGCAGTTGGTCGCGCACGCAGATGCCAATGTGCATTGAGAGCGTGTGGACGCGATGCTAATACAATTCGGCTCCGTCGTGATTGTGAGTGATGACAGAAGGCTCGATGGTTCTTGACGCGACTAGACACGCATGCGGCTAAGCTTGGGAGCTATGGCCCATGACATATGCATATCACATGCAATGCACGAGGACGCCCCGCCCGCCATCACCAAGCATAGCTACAACCACCGACTCTACTGCATCTTGCGTCATCTCTTCCCACTGAAAGCTTTTGAAAGCTACGTGGCGCCACGAGAGCTATCATGGCCCGCCTCAACCCACTCTCCTTCACGCCTGGGCCAGTCATCTTCTTTACTACCATCATCTACGTGGGCCTCTTTGCTGCCCTGCTCGTTACCCACCTGACGGTACCGAATTATCCATCCAATCCGCCAACCGGCGTCAACCTCACAGAAGCTTGGGGCGACCTCCAGCACATTACCCGCCAGTTCCACCCGTACAACAGCCACGCGAACGACGATGTACGCAAATATCTGCTTGCGCGTATCAAGGCCATCGTTACTTCAAAAGACCTAGAAAAGGGCCAAGTCGAGCTCTTCGATGACCTAACCGCAAACGCCACATTTTCATCTGGCCGCACATCTATCTATTTTGAAGGCACTAATATCATTGTTGCAATCCGCGGTTCTGATGATGACGAACCCTTCAATGGGACTGAGCGCAGTCCGGACAACGGCGGCGTACTTGTCAACGCCCATTACGACTCAGTGAGCAGCGGGTATGGCGCAACTGACGATGGCGTGGGTGTTGTGACGATACTGCAACTTCTATCTTACTTCACAGAATCAAAGAACTGGCCCAAAAGAACCGTGGTACTGCTGCTTAACAACGGCGAAGAGGATTATCTCAACGGTGCCAAGGCTTTCATGCGGAACCCAATTTCTCAGGTCCCCCATACGTTCGTCAACCTCGAGGGAGCTGGAGCTGGCGGCAGAGCTACCTTGTTCAGAAGCACTGATACCGAAGTCACCCGCTATTACAAAAAGTCTAAACATCCTTTCGGAACAGTCGTAAGCGGGGATGGCTTCAAAAAGGGTTACATTCGAAGCGAAACTGATTACAAAGTCTTCCACGGCGAACTTGGGCTACGCGGCCTCGACATCGCGTTCATGGAGCCTAGGGCCAGATACCATACAGTGGAAGACTCCACACGTGAAACTTCGATGAATTCGCTCTGGCATATGCTTTCAGCAGCTCTGGCCTCAACATCCGGATTGGCTTCCATCACCAGTGACGAATTCAGTGGCTCCGAAAGCCTCGATAATGGTAGAGTCAATGCCGGAACTGGCAGCGACGGCGTATGGTTTGACCTCTTCGGCAGAGTGTTTGTCGTGTTCAAGCTACACACTCTTTTCGCTTTGTGTGTCACTTTGCTGGTTGTGGCACCTCTTACGTTGATCGGGCTCACGTTTGGGCTCTCCAAGGCTGACAAGAACTACCTGTTGGCGCGCAAAACCTACATCTATTCGTCTGACGATGACAACCCAGTACATCTATACGGCTGGCGCGGCTTCTTCCGCTTCCCCATCATCTTCGTCACCGCAAGTGCTGTTGTGGTTGCATTGGCTTATCTCATAGTCCGGTTCAATCCCTTCATTGTTTACAGCAGCCCATTCGCCGTCTGGAGGTAGGCAACTCATGCTGCTACTCTGTTCACTGCTAACAATATCAACAGCATGATGCTCTCAGCCTGGATGTTCATCGCTTGGTTCCTTGCACGAGGGGCCGATGCTATGCGACCATCTGCACTCCAGCGCATGTACGCTTTGATCTGGCTTTTCATCGGCTCCTTCGTGCTTCTCACAATCATCACGGTCTTCGTGAACGACTACCAGGTTGCTGCTGGTTATTCTGCGATGTTCTACTTCGCAGCTGTGTTCGCGGCAATACTCCTCTCCTACCTCGAACTTTTCCTCGCTCCGACCAAATCTGCGTATGCCCGTCATTTCGAGCAGGAAGACGAATCACGGCGCAACTCAGAGTCCGCAAGCAGGCCCCTTACAGGCAGCACCACCGCTGCACGGTCCGATGATCGCCCCGTGGGAGACGATGACGCCACCGAGACCACTTCACTTTTACGCGGCGATCGACGTGGATTCGCAAGATACGGCGGCAACAGGCGAGACTCCATCAGCGAGAGCGGCGAGGATCATGCTCAAGGGCCCCGGCGAATAGATCTCGGCAACGTGTATCCTGGAGAACAAGAGTGGAGCGGCAAATTACCGAGCTGGATCTGGGTCGTTCAACTGCTACTCTTAGCGCCAATCGTGATCATCCTTGTCGGACAGGTCGCTCTGCTCCTCACGTCGGCCCTATACCAGACGCCATCCGATGGTAACTCGCCTCTGTTTATTTACCTCGCCTTCGCAGCGCTTACTGTGTTGTTGCTCGCACCCACCGGCCCGTTTATTCACCGCTTCACATATCACATCCCCACCTTTTTATTCCTGATATGCGTCGCAACCGTCATCTACAACCTTGTTGCGTTCCCATTCAGCAGGGATCATCGCTTAAAGGTGTACTTCGTCCAGCGGGTCAATTGCGAGACTGGTCATAACGTCGTGTCCCTGACCGGCTTGGACGGCTATGTGCAACGCATTGTTGGCGAGTTACCCAGTGCGCAAGGCCAGCAGCTTGATTGCACGACGCCCGAGGTTGCGACGCGTAAGGAACTAAAGCAGTGCCAGTGGCAGGGTCTTGACGCTAAAGTCGTCCCAAAGACAGCGCAAGCCGCGCCATTTGACAACAACACATACATTGCCAGCTGGCTCGATTACTCGGTTCATAGAGGCAATCACTCGAACAAGGCGACGATACGCGTTGTTGGGCATAACACCCGAGCATGTCGCGTGCTGTTCGACTCGCCCATCACAGCGTTGAGCGTCGACGGCGCCGTTTCAGATCCTCGCTTCAAACCCGTCGGTGGGGACGGCGCCCGGGAAGTGCGACTGTGGCATCGCGAATTTGGGCAGCCCTGGAACGTTAGCGTGACTTGGAACGCCAAAGAACAATCGAAACTTTCTGGAAGGGTCGTGTGCATGTGGTCGGACGCCAACACAGGCGACATCCCTGCCTTCGACGAGGTGCAGCACTATCTGCCTGTGTGGGCAATTCCCTCCAAGATTAGCGATGGCTTGGTCGAGGGCTTCAAGCAGTTCGAAATCTAGGGCAGCGGGCTTTAGTTGCGGGGATCCCTGCATGTCTCCGTTACTTTTGCTGCGATATCCATCACGCAAGCAGTCGAGCACGGCGTCACAGCTCACATGCAACCCCTCACTTCAGTTGCTCATTTATGCGAGCTTCCCCTTTATCTCATCAATGCCCCAACTTGTTCACGATCCATTTGTTACTGTTCTTTTTGGAGTTTTGCGGTATCATGTTCACGGCCATTGCATCTTGTACACCCAACGTATAGCATCTTGACGTCAACTTAATGAACTCTATTATCACGACGCCCAAGGCCACCACCCTTCGCTTCACACTTCGACTCGCCTAATTCCAGCCTCTCGATTCCACGTCTCACCACGAACCGTTCGACAGCTTGGCTCGTACCAGAATGCTGAGAGCGTTTGACGGAGCCCAAGACACTTCACAACGTTATCCGCTACCTACCGACGCAGGATTTACCCCTGCTTTGACCCGAAGGTTTCTTTTAGCTACGGGAGAGACTATATCATCATCTATAGAGCCATCGACTCTGTCATCGACGTTGACGACTACTCTTGGTTCGATAGCTGCTCCAGCTGTCTGTACCGCCAGCCACCCATCTGAGCTCGCAGGGTCAGGATCCAGATCAGGTATGTTATCAAGCGGCTCGTCTTCGCATGGACGCCCTGTAAAGCTCGTTGGTTTACTAATCCCGCTACAGGCGACAGTCCAGTCGTAAGTGGCGTCTACCGTCTTCTCAGCAGGACGCGCGACACCGAAGTCTTCGGACTCACGTCGGGATTGCATAACCTGATCGACACGCGGCGCAGGGTATTGGACTTTGCTTTTGACTCGCCCCTTTCCACGGTCATCGTCACAGCCTTACCGGGCACTTTTCTCCTAGTTGCGCGCCAACGGCCCGACACTTGGGCGAACAGACATCAGACGTCAATTGCAAACGCATTGCACCTCGTCGCGCTCGCCAACTGCGCGAACCACAAACTCGAAGCAGGCGATTTATTGATACTTGTTTTCGTCATGGTCGCGTTTGACGTGTTTCAGCGAGTATTAGCGGCGGGCGCTACCGATGCTGATAGCGAATCAGCTCTTCAACCCCGCTCGCCCTCGTCATCCGAAACCCCCCGGGCCCAAACGCCTTCCGATCTGACCAATGCGGCTACCGTGCCCATCCCTAAGACATCCGCCGTCGAGGATGAAGATTTCGAGCCCATTGAGCCAATCTCGACCTCTCAATCAGGGGCATCCGACACAAAAACGATCGCCGTTGACCCTAAAGATAGCGAGATCGTGCGACTGCAACGCTCGCTCACCGAATCTAAAACAGCACACAAGGCCCGTGAAGTCCAACTTCGAATCACGAAGGAGGAACTTCAAAATGCACGCGAAGCGCTCAATGATACCTTTGCGGAATACTCTGGCCTCCGTGATCAGCTGAAAGCCATCAAACAAAACTTGGGCCGGGACCATCAGGCGATTGTATACCGGAAAGACATCGAGCTGTTTGCACTTCGAAAGGGCAACGAGCAGAAAGACAAAAGCATACAAGACCGAGATAGCCAGCTTGAAGAGATGGCCAGGCAACACAAGACGATTATGGAAGTCAAAGATGCGCAGCTGAAACTAATGAGAGAGCGGTTGATCTCTATGGAACGACAATCGAGCCCGCGGTTTTCGGAAGACGGGGACGATGGGGACCATGCCCTTGAAGTCCGAATGCTCCGGATCAAGAAGGGCAGAAGTTCTCCGGAGGTTGAGGAAGACAAGGATGTGATCATTGCAAAGCTGCGAGAACAAGTCGCCGCCAGTGCCCAGACCAAGGAGGAGGTTGTCAATCAGCAAGCCGAGCTGCAAAGATCATGGGATGTTGCCAAGAAGATACAAAAGGCCCTCAAGGAAGAGCGAGAAAAGCACACTCAGACTCGAGAGCAGTTGGAGGAGATCACCGTCAAGCTGGCGGAACTTGAACCTCAGCCCAGAAGTCGAGCAAACTCAATTGGACGATTACCGACGATCGATGAGGATGAGCACGACAAGGAAGAGCTTGAAGCTATGTTCAATACCACTCAGCAAGACAACCTTCGCCTATACGCCGAGGTGGCCGCTCTTGAGAAGCGACTGGTCGAGGCTAATGCCCGCTTGTTTACTGCGCTCCAAGAGGCTGAGGCTATCAGGGTGCAGCTCAACCAAGAGATGGAAGTTAACGAGGACATGGAGACCGCGCGCCCAAGCGTAGTGCATCGTGTCCATTTCCAGCGCATGGAGGGCGAGGTGTCCGAGCTCCGGAAAGCACTTGCCAGCAAGGACGAAGAGATGGAGTTGCTAAGGAACACCATTGCGGAGAAGGACCACTACGTCAAGGATATCCAAGGTGAACTTGACGCTGCTGCCACCTTCCACACACAGGACCAAGACGAGATTGAACGCTTGCAGCAATCCATCGACGAACTCAAAGCCACCAAGTATCAGCTCATGCTCGATCACGAGCGCCTCGGCTCCCAGCGCACCCGGCAGCGTGTCATCTCGATGGACCGACCTGACCGTTTCTCTGCTCGCTCAAGTGGTGCGACACTCATCCACGAACCGAGTCCACCGCTGACGAAGATATCAGACGAGGCACCACCCGTGGAAGCGATACCCATTCCCCCTATGCCCGTAGTCCCGGAACGTGAAGGCAGCATCCAAGAGACCCCTCAACGCCATCTCCGCAGCAAGAGCTCGCCGAAGGAAACGCCAAACCGCTGGAGTCTGATGTCGCACGATGTCCCACCCGCCGAACTGAGAGAGCTCAAGACCAACCGCAGGAGGAGTCTTGGCCTAAAGGTCATGATGCAGAAGATCGTCCGCAAGACCCAAGAGCCCGAGCACCCATCCACCGATGCCGGAACACCAGCTCCAGAAGCCCTCCCCAAGCGCGAAGAATCCAAACTGCGCCGCGTCCTCGCACCCAAGGACAAAAACATGTCCATCCGTCCTTCCACCGCCGCATCGGCTATTCCATCCAAACCCGTCGGCTCCCAAGCCGCCGATACACCGTTGACATCGCCTCTTCCTACGAACGTGCGTCCGCCAAACCCACGACGCAACACACCGACTACACCGCGCTACTACGCTGTTACTGCGAATGCGACGGGTCCGGAAGCGGGTGCGGCGCACAAAGAGGAGGCGAAGGAGAAGGAGAAGGAACATGAGAAGGAGAGGCCGAGGTCCGCGATGGGTCCTGAGGCGGCGGCGAAATCGAAGAGTCGGTTGAGTTGGGGTGCTACGTAAGTTCATCTATATGTTGTGAGATGATTTGATGGTGAATGTGTGCTAATGTGACGCAGGAATAAGCTGAAGCGACGATCATTGTACTAATGATAACGATGATGCGAAACGGGGAATGGGAAATGCGATGTGTGTGCATGTTTGTTATGGCGTTCAAAATGGTGGTTTTGCGAATATCCTGATATACGAGTTTAATGCTATCCGATGAAATACGCTCGGTAGATGGGGTGGTGGGTTTTGGTTGGGTCTTTTTGGCATTTGCAATGGGCAATGGGCGTTTTGTTAGATTTGGTTATGCATTCGTTTGCGGACTTGGGGGTTGTTGTTTTAGCGGTTTTAGTAATGAAGATATTTACATTTCATGATGATGGTCTCGGGTGCGCCTGCGTGATGGAGGTGGGAGGTTTCCCTGTTTGGTATGGTTTGTTGTTGGTTGACCCCACTTTGCACGTGAGCAGTGTGGCACAGTTCTCGAGCACTTCTTTTCTGGTGTCGCTGCCTGCTTTGGATTGACACACCAACAAAGGTTATCGGCTCTTACGCCCTCGAACATATGAACTTCGGTTTCCAACGCTCACACGCTGGCTTCACATCATCACACCGTCGCTCTTGGCACCTCCTCACTCTCTATCCGGCGCGCGATATATTGAGCCTATCCCACCTTCCGGTCGTCCACGGCACTCGAAACCACTAAACACACGCGGCTCACTGTTCACCTACCAACGGGTTCACAAGCCTAGGGAGCGATCTGGGGTTCAAGATTACGTCTCTTGATTGTAACGATTTGCCAAGCGGCGTTGTCATTTGCAACGAGAATTAAGTGCGCCTTTGACTCAGACTGGTACCTGATCACCTCAAAGCTATCGCAATCATACCATATACCAAAGGTGTTGTGCATTGCCAACATGCAGCGCGACGACAATCTACCTCTGAACGAGATATACCGCACGCCAGAGGCTCTTCATGAAGAGGTTGAGAAGATTCTCGATCTGGCACTCTACAAGGTCCCAGAGAGCGCGCCACTCAGACTTCGTTTCATTTCGCCTATTTCCTTCGATAAATGGCTTGCAGACGACAACTACAATGAGTACCGACTCTCGTTTCCCTGGGAACATATCGATGGCTTGCCATACATTACTGTTTCCTACTGCTGGAAGCATACACAGTCTATGAGAGGTCTTTCACCGCTACCGCATTATCAAATCTCGGACGGGTTGAAAGCAGGCGAGCCTGCGCCTATCAGCTGTCCAAACTTGGTTTTTCATCGCGCAATGCTATTTGCTAGATCTCGCAGCTGTATGTACGTTTGGATTGATCAAGAATGCATCGATCAAACAGATCCCACAGATATCCAGGCACATCTGAAAGTCATGCATCGGGTGTACAAAGAGAGCGAGTGGACGGTGGCGCCACTGTCTCATCCGATAACGGATCATCGTTCTTTGGAACAGCTGATTACATACCTTTATCACGACTATAGACTCGTGGGGAATGCTAGTTGGGGAAGGACTAAATATTCTCTAGTAAGTAACGACTATGTCAGTACGTTCGAAGAGCGAGTCCAGGAGGCCACCGAACTGCTTATGTCTATTACACAAGATGCTTGGTTCCGCCGAACCTGGACATTCCAGGAAAAAAGGTGCTCCTGGGCATTATTTCTGCTTATTCCTATCGAGGTGTCTTCCAAGGTATCGGAAAACGTGTACCTCCATATGATAGGCAAAGATCTCTGTTTTGACACCGCATACTTCAACAACTTCTCCCGCAATCACGAACTGGACATGGGCATGGTGGCCCATGTTAATAGCGAGGTGAGGTGGACCATGCTGGATAGCACACAATTCTACGACTATTTTGCTACTTCCTGGGACTACGCCTCATTCGGCAATTGGGGCTGTTATTCAATATTCAGATTCATTCAGGAATGCGATAACCAGGTGGTGGCAGACCGCGTAGCAATCTTCGGACACGTTTGCCGATTTCGGAATCGACTCGCCTCGGACATGCTGGACGGCGCCGCATTTAGCCTCAGCGCATGCATTCTCGCTTTGCTGTTGGGAAACATGGACGTCACACGCGATGGACGTCTGAAACTAGTGGGTGAGATGTGGGCAAAGCTCGAAGAGCGCAGCAAGGTCCAAACGGCCGCGCCGAATATCGCAGCGTGGATGATGGTTTTGCTCGTGAATGGTCCTTGAGGCAGGTAACGAGTGCGGTATCGCCATTTGCTGGACTGATTGGCTGTACCTACTGTTTCATAGAGTCTTTCACACAGTTGGAGAACGCTACGCATCGCGACGGGTCGTATGCCAGTTATCAGCACAAGCGACCTGTTCAAAAGAGCAATTACAGTCGTCTCTCCTCTAAACCATATAGTCATGGGATGAATTGAGACCAGCAATATCGACGAGGAAGTCACTTTCCCTTAGTGGATCGTTCCAACTTGAGTTTTCTTGATACTAGAAGAGGCGTGTTGGCAAGGTTCAAGCAATGGGTCCAGCTTGCTTGCTGCCATCAATGGCCAAGAGGTGCAGGTTTATTGAATCAGTGGAGGAGGCTATTTTTCTTCATTCATTCCTCGTTTACACTCTACCTCCGCTCTCTCCTTAGAAGCCCCAAAACGCAACCAACGCGCCCCCATCCCACGGATCTGAGGAGACATGCGACCCAACAGCCACACGCCCCTCCCAATCGCGCTAGCGACGCCACTGTGCCCCTCGTCCCGCCGGCTCATCATCAACCCCACTTTGCGTCACTCTGTCATTGGACGCGCGTGCCCTTCGCAGCCCGACAACATGCGTGATAGACTATGCATGGAGGACCATGGCACCTGCAGCCTTTCTGTTGACGATTGGACCACTGTGCCCTCAACAGATGTGGCTTATTGACGTGTCAACGCCACGGCTCACCGGAGTCTGGGCACTTTGGGGGCCAATTGAGGCTCTGTTGAGCGTTGAGGTTGGGGTAGGTTGTCACGATGGGAATGGGGAGGGTAAGGTTAAGGAATGACTGGTATTTTACTAACTACAACTACCAAGGAGCGACGTAACTAGAAAGCAAAAAGAGTAACAAAAGCTCGCAGTAACGAGTGTACTAATCAGCAGCGACAAGAGTGTAATGACCGACATGCGTTACTCGAGAAAACATTCGTAAGGCTGGGAATTAGGACGTAGATCAACTAGAGGTTCAACGGGTTGCGACCCCCATGACCCCTCTTGGCATGATCGCGAAGCTTGTCTGCGCGAGAAAACGTCCTGGGACAATCCACCATAGGGCATCTGTATCTGGCAGGCTCGTGAATCATCATGTGGCGACGATACTCTCCGCCGCGACCAAAGGTTGCTTGACATCCATGTGGACAGCGGATGCGATCTGCTGCAGCAGGAGCAGGAGCAGGAGCAGGGATCGGGGCTGGCGGGGCTGAGACCATTGCTGGATAGGGCGCTGGGTTCAACTGAGCGCCGTCTGGTATGGACACGTCTAGCTGATCAAAGCTCTGGATGCTGTTGAAGTCCCAGACGGGTGCCATCGAGGCCATTGGGAAGACGGGTTCTGTTGCAGTTCCATCGTATGGAAAGTTCAACGGGTCGTAGAAACCAGCGTCGAGATTGAGCCCTCCAGGACGGTAGACATTGGCGGTGGCCTGGTTCCAGGGGTTGTTTTGACAAGGGTAGTGAGGCCCAGCGTGGTGTTCTGCCTGCGCATGTGGAAACGTTTCATTGGCCCGTGCAATCTGCTGGGGAAAGGGGGCGTAGCTGTGACCGGCGACTGGCTGATGGAAGGGCACGAAGAACGTTCCCCACCAATCGTTGTCATTGCGGACGCCGCGCACCCGAGTCTGGGAGGCAGACCTGCATGATGTTAAAAAAAAAAGTCACTTACCCAAACTCTTGGTGGTCGTTGTCGTCGTGGTTTTTTTCAAATGCTGGGGAGTCGTGGGAGTCGCGTTCGGAGGTCGTTGTTGAAATCTGTGGCGACATCGTGGTAATGCGGTGGCTAGCAGTCTGGAGATCAGCTTTTTTCTGGATGATGGTGGGTAGTGGGTACCTAGGGTATCGCTGAGTGAGTGGAAGATAGTCGATGTAGCAGTGAACAGGCTAACGACAGATATCCGTGACAGGCGGAATCGGGGAGTGCGACTACTTGTAAGGCTAGATGTGAGATCGACTACAGAATCAGTGGCACACAGCCTTCGTGCCCTTTGAGGTCAGTGCGCCTAAGTTGCTAGTCCCATGTAGTACGTCAGACGGAAAAATGGCTTGGCGCCTGCAGCCTCAAATCAAATGCAAACACGAGTTGAAGGCCTACTGATGGCCTGCGAAAGAAGCCAAAATGACACTCGAGAAGTTCGCGTGCGATATTTGTTCCAAGCCAATTGATACACGAGGAAAGCTGAAGTAAGCTAATGGCCTGGGCCGTTATGAAACAAGTCATGACTAACGCATAGGAGTAAGCATCTGAAAACACATACGAAGCCTTACAAATGCCAGACGTGTACAAGAGGTTTTGCTTCTCGTCTGGACCTCGAACGTCACATCAAATCTCAACACCGTGCGGGTCATGAACAGTACCGTTGCCATGTTGAGCGATGTTATTTTGCTTCAAATCGAAAGGACAATCTCAGGAGGCACCAAAAGCAGAAGCATTCTGCCATGCTCCTTGGCTACCCCGATGGAAACAATGACACAAACCGTTCGCCAGAGCAACAGTCCGATGTCCTCGGGACTACACAGCTATACAATGTGTCAAACTTCATGCGAGTCGCCGCTTCAGGAGATCTAGACAGGCTGGAAACCTTTCTAGATTCAGGCTTGGAGATTGAGGCGAGGGCAGAGGACCAATCCACAGTCTTGCACTGCGCCGCTAGAGCTGGCCAAGCCGCGGCAGTCAATCATCTTCTTACGAAAGGAGCAAGTGTGAACGTAAGGAACGGCAATCGTAGGCTACCGATGCATGAGGCTATTCTGAGTAACAGTCCGGAGACACTGAAGTGTTTCCTTGAGCGCATGACGCAGAAAGATCTTCATGCTTCGGAAAAGGAAATTGAAAGCTACTTGGCACGATCGGGCAATCCTGATGTTATTGACGTATACATAGTGCGATTGGGAAGCGATTTCACCCAAAGAGATGTCTCGAAGAAAATCAGCTTCGCAGTACGTACCGGTCACTACTCGCTCGTTACCGCCTTGCTGGATGATCCAGACGTCAATGGAAACGATATAATTACGCATAACTGGCCGAGATTCGCCCCGATACATCTAGCAGCTATGCTCGGACGAACAAAAGTTATGGATTGCCTCATCGCTTGCGATAGCATCAGTGTTAACTTGAGAGATAGCATCTCTAGACAAGCGCTGCACATAGCCGCTTTATACGGACACAAAGCTATCGTGAAGCAGCTGATTGGGCATTCGAGTGTTGATATCAGTCATCAAGACGAGCGCGGGAGGACTCCTCTACACTTTGCAGCCTCCAATGGACACTATGCAATCGTAGCGCAGTTGATCCGCCATCCAGGCGTTAACGTCAATTGTCAAGACAAAGAAGCGGCCAAACCCATACACTATGCAGCCTCTAATGGACACTGGGAAGCAGCTTCTTTGCTTCTCAAACACTCGGAGTCGATGGAAGACGGTCGTTGCAGATCATCTGATGTCCCACCAATAAGTCTCACGTTCACCAAAGAAGGTTTCCTTCGCACACTTCTTGAGCATCCAGACTTTGGAGGCCCGAACGAAATCCTGCCCGGAACGCATAACACTATTCTTCATGTCGCTGCTAGAAAGGGCGACCGCGAAGTCATCGAAGACCTGCTAGCTTATCCAGACATCGACGTGGACGTACGCGAAGGATATGGCCTTACTCCTCTGATGACTGCTGCCAAACACGGCAAACTGGAAGCAGTGAGATCAATCCTCCAACACAAAGACATCGATGTAAACCAGACGGACGATTCTCAGAGGCCATGGACGGCGTTGCAATGGGCAAAACAAAAGAAGCACCACAAGATCGTCGATCTCCTCCTCTCCCATGGCGCCATCGCCCATACCGCCAACGCACCAAGAACCGTACCATCAATCGCACACATCGACAACTCGCAAGGCACCACTTTGCAACCTGACCACGAAACTCACTTCGATTCGTTCGACGACCTTATGGACGGCGCACCAACCGAAGCTTGGGAAGATTTTCTTGCCATGGAGGAAGGAATGGAGGAATGAAGACTGTTTCTATCGCGCGTTGTGTTATCTCGGATGCCGTGATCACAGTTTTCACTAGTAACATGTCAGAAGAGCGTTCTTTTCCTTCCAAAACATATCTTGGTAGTCTTTAGTAAAGCTTAGGAACCTCTTGTCTCCTAAGAAATTATTTCTTGTCTAAAACAGTCCACTGCTGTTAGCTCTCAGCTTGAGATCACCGACAATACCAACGTCACACGCAATGTGCCTTGGAATTGCAAATCTCGGGCTTCGCATTGCACTTCTTGGTGCCCGCTAAATGCTATCACATTGTAATTCATTGAGCATTACTCTACACCCTATCTAAAAGCTACCCACTCCTCTTATACCCACTCCTACTCCTCAACACCTCTCCATACCTCGCCAACACAAACGGTATACACGCACCCAGGATACTCAAACACCCCAACAACGTACACGCCCACTGCGGCCCTAATCTCCGGAACATCTGGACCGCAAAAAGAGGAAAAGTACCGCCGAGTACATATCGCAATATAGCATTCGAAGCCATAGCACTGGCACTATACAACGGTCCATAGGTATCGGTAATATACATCATACACGCCATAAATATAAGCATGTTACCCATACCAAAGAAAGCTTCAGCGATGGTCGGTACAATCCAATGGACGCGGTAAGCAGCCGACCAGCCGAAGAGGAAGAGGCCGATTGTGAGAATAGGGCCACCGGCGAATGCTAGGGGTAGACGCTTTTCAGGTGCGAGTCGTGATGTTGCGAAAGCCGGTGCTGGAGCCTTCTCTGCAATCGCTTTACGTACGCGAGGCAGGTAGTAAAGTTTGCTAAACGAGACGATGCAGATGGTAGCGACGATGACGCCGACACCCAGACCGAGGAACGTGTAGCCTGTGGAGAGACTGTCGAAACCGTATTCTGTTGCAAAGACGTATGGGAAGGCGGCGAAGAAGGCGTATAGCAGGCCGAAGTTGAAAGCGCTGTATGTGTTGAAGGTCGCGACGATCGGCTCGGTGAGCAGCATATGCATCGGCCGCGTGAGTGTCTTCGTGGCATATGTGCTCACAATCTTCGGCAACGACATGTCTTCAGTCGGCGATCGCGGTAGAGGAAGATTCCGCTTCTTCGCGCGCTGACGCAGGAGGACGGGCTTATACGACTCTTTGTAAAACGGTGCAGGCGCAATGACAAGCACAATAGTAAAAAAGAGTATCAACCAAGACGTCCAGCGCCAGTCCCGTGTCTGTGTTACCGCAGCACCTAGAATCGGTCCTAGAGCTGGACCCATGAATGGCGTTGCGACATACAGCGACATGGGACCCGAACGCTTCTCAGGCGGCCAGATGTCGCTCAAGGTGCCTGATCCCATGCTCAAGCTGGGAGCAGCGAAGAAACCAGCCCAGAACCTCAGCACTACCAGACTCGCCATACTCTGCGCGAACCCCGTTCCGAGGATGAAGAGCGCGAAGATGGGCAGGCTGATGAAGATGAGGGGTCGTCGTCCGAATGTCTCGCTCAGAGGCGCGGCGAATGGTCCGCCAAAGGCCAGCCCGAGGGCGTATATGGAGTATGCGAAGGTTGCGATGAGTTGGGTGGAGTGGAGCTCTGATGCTGATTGTTCGATGGCAGGTGTGAAGACGGATGATGCGAAGGTTCCTACAAATGCGATGCCTGATATGGTGTATGTTTGGTACCATTTTCGCGCTGCACTCCAGTTATGAGGGTTCAGAGGATCATCTGGACCGTCCCACTCCAGCGCGGAAGGGCGATCTTGCGACGAAGCATCAGGAGCGTTTGGTGTTGCTTCTTGGCCAGCATTCGGTGGAAAGCCTTTCTCAGGGTCGATGCCTGGATTGAAGTCTGCTGTCGTCGACGGCTGGCGACTTTTGTCATGGTCCTTTTCGATGTTGACAGGACTTGGTGGTCTTGTCGATGCTGCTGTCGTATTCGACCAGGAAACGGGTCGTGAAGCATTCGGAAGCGCCATGCCGTGTGCTTTTCACCAGACTGTAACTTGGGAAGCAACAGCTGGCAAAATTTCGACAGAACTTTCGCAGGACATGACAGAGGCGCTCGCGCCACGATCTTAGTATGACCCACCATGATGAGATTCCGATAAGCAGATGTTCTGAACAGACGGCATGATCGCCGCTTGTGTGTTAGTTTGGCGTTGATCAGATATGGACAAAGAGGTCTACGATCAGGATTGGCAGGTATTGAATACGTGCATGGACGATCCTGGCTCAGATCTTTCCAAGAATCGGCATGGTGAGCTTGTTCGAGATCAAGATGCGGCTGAAATTGTGGATCGTGTGAAGCTAAAGTTCGGGACCGTGCCGGGCGCTACACTGGCGAGTCGAGCATGATGACGTCCTTTCTTCGATCTCAACATTTTGGAGTTACTCATAATGGTCATAAGAATACCAGGTGGATTCTTAATGTGCGTAGAGAAATGCGCTCACAGGCACGAAGGCTGGTTATCTTTAGGTCGCCGAGCAGCGCGCAAACACGTACCTACCGAGCTGGCTTCCAGTCCAGCCAGAGAGCTGGGAACGCGATGACGACGTACATGTCAAAGGCCGGAATCCTAGCTCTTGTCGCGCTCTGATGAAATCTGCAGCATAGTTTCGAACAGCGTGTCGCGAATCAGCAGCGCATGTCACAGCGGTCTGAGGTGGTGGTCGCCCTGACTCCTCGCCGAAGTGATCCTGCCTGAGCCCCGTAGACGCGTTCACACCCTACCCACCTAGAATCGCGGACTATCGCAACAAGAAGAAAAGTTACACCGGGGGTGGGGAGCGAAGGATAGGGAGGGAATAAAGGCTCGCAACCATTGCCAAAAGACATCGCTGGAGCCTGAGGCCATCCTTAGATCCTGCAGTACTGCGCCCGCTAATCGCAGGTCCGACCCAGCCACTCGCGTCAAAACACCAACACCACCAACACTCCCCCACGCGTCCGTAGAGGCTCATCTACCACGACGCTCACGATGGATGAAGGCAAGATTGCGAAAACTTTTGACTGAGCCACTGCATCGCCTGCGTAATCGCAAACTTGCGCAAGCAGCACGAGAACGCGACGAGCATGTATAACTACGCGCTGTTTCGTCTCGGGATAGAAGTCATCACCACTCAGCGATAGCAACGACTCAACTTCAATCTACCTTTGCGCATTCGTGATTTACACGATACGCTGTCATCATAACAACTTCGTATCCGCCATGTCATCAGTCCTATCGCTCGAGATCGCGCGCGCGCTCTTCCCAGCTCTCACCAAGGACGCGTCGCCCAAATCATCCCCAACCGAACCCATCCCTTCACACACCAAGGCCAACGCGAAATCTCAGATCAAGATCAACGTTGTTGAAGACGTCAAGTTCCCGATTACGACACAACCGTTGCGATCATTACTATGTCTCCCTACGACAGCGATGCAGACCCAAGCACACAGTCCAAACTTCCCCAGTGGAGGTATCTGGCATGCTGCACCGCTGCCCCATGTTGGTCTAGCCAGTTTTCAGCGACGACGAAGAGGATAATCGGAGTTTGAGCAAGTTGAAAGGAGAATATCGAGAGCATACCAGCGGACATGTCTTCAGCATGAGGTCAGGGCGTTGAATTCAGAGCGCAACACCTGGAGCGATCATCCTTGACTGCACCGGAACGGATCAGTGGTAGATAGATACGTGCAAAGGGCCAAGAACTCAGACATGGAGAGAAGCAGGGTCTTCCAAGCCAAATCGCAATGCACGCAGCAGGCTTGCTGATGGGGTCGATTACGGGATAGCGTGGAGAACCTGAGAGAACGTATCAAGTTATCCCAGCTCAAATGCAAGGAGGAAAGTCCAGTTGCGAAAATCAGAGTTTAGATGAATATGTTGCACCACAATGCCAAACAAATGCTATTGCCTCGCGCCTAGAAAGGCAAGAAAAAGAAAACCACTAAACAGTGGTCAAACACACACTAAATAGACTTTAAAATCATACACTACCACCATCTAACCACCACCTGTTCGCTCCCTCACATCCCCCTAAGCCCCCATCCACACCTACACCACTTCTTACTGCACATCAAGCACATTCTTCAACTGCACAATCAACTTCCACTCATCCTGACTAACATCGCTCCTAAAGTACTCCTTGAGCGTATCAATACTCTTTCTGCTAATAGCAGAGTAGAGGATATCGTCTTCTTCCAAGTGGCGACCGTACATGGGCTGGTTTGAGCCTTCGATTTTGACGGCAACGGAGGGCTGGCCTCGCTTGCAGATTTGCATGGGTTTGTGGTCGCGCTCGATGGAGGTGCTGTTGAAAGGATTAGTAAAGGTGGTAAGGTGACATGGGAGGGAGGGGAAAGGTATGAGAGAACTTACACTCTTCCTAGGTGGACGAGTTCTTTGGCACCGGTGGTGGCGTTCTTCTTGACGGCGCAGATGGGCGTTGTCATTCGGAGTGCGCCTTCAGTTACATCCACACCAATGATAATGGGGTCCTTCTTGTTGAAGACAGCGACGGGCTTGAGTACGCAGGGGAAGACGGCCAACATCTTTGAATCCTCCTTCCGCTGCTCCTCGAGCTGCTTCATGTGCGCTGTGAACTTGTCGAACAAGTGGTAGATGATGTCGGCTTCGAAAATCTTGACACCGATTTCCTCTGCGTACGCTTTGGCGTCCTTGTCGACTTTAACGTCGAAACACAGCATGACAGCGTATTCCTTGGCCTTTTCTAACATAATACCTGCACGAAGAACGTCCTTTCTGAAGACAGGACCGATGGAGATGGTGGCGACAGGAATCTTCGATACACGCAGGAACTCAAGGAGCGCTTCGAGCGAACCAAGGGTAGACGCTTGTACGGAGACACCACGACCAGTCTTGGAAACCTTGCTGAGCAAATGGGCTAGATCACCCATGACCTCGTCCATGAGATCCTCCTCATCGTCATTCGGACCGACGACAAGTAGACGCGAACCGGCGATGGCTTGGTCAAGTCCATCGGCGGCGATCTTGATACCCATAGCGGCCTTGACTTCCTTGTTGTGGACGTATTGCGACTTGACACGCAACTCCTTCATCTCAGCCGGTGTCAACAGCGCTCGAATGTTCGTCACTATAGGCTCCGGGTTACCGCATAGCACTATCCGGTCACCCTCGTGAAGGACACCGTTGGACAAAATAACATCGATAGTGGTACCGAGACCTTCGATAACCTTGACTTCAAGCACAGTACACTCAACCTCTGAAAGGTACATGAGGTTATTGGTGAGACGTTCTTGGGTAAGCTTGACGATGAGCTTGATCATGTCTGGAATACCCTCTCCGGTGTGCGCCGATGTTGGGCACACGGAGACGAACTTGGACATGCTCTTGTTTCGATTGAAGATCTCGGAGTTGAAACCTTGTTCTTGCAGTTGGGTGCGAACAAAGGTCCATCGCTCCTCGAACTCGGACTGAACGGAGGCCTTTTGAAGGCTCAGACTGTCTTCAAAACCGTTGTTATCGATCTTCTTCCAGCCGAACAGACGATCGATCTTGTTGAGAGCGACGACGAAAGGTGTGCGCCTGTCTCGGAGGAGCTTCATCGATTCGATGGTTTGAGGCTCAAGACCGTGCATAATATCGATGACGAGGATAGCAATGTTGCAAAGCGAAGAACCACGGGACCGGAGGTTAGTGAAAGACTCGTGACCAGGTGTATCGATGACTAGAAGACCGGGGACATTGAAGACGAAGTCGTTGTCCTTGTTGACGACAGCGGTCTTCTTCTGCAACGCCTCGACAGGGAAGTAGGTGGCACCGATTTGTTGTGTAATACCTCCGGCTTCGCCTTCTTGCACGTTGGTCTGACGAATCTTGTCAAGCAGCTTCGTTTTACCAGTATCGACGTGACCAAGAATACAGCAAATGGGAGATCGCAGGTTGTCCTTTGACCGCGCGGCAAGAGCCTCCTCGTGAGCTTGCTTTCGTCGTTCGGCGGCGGCAGCTTTACGAGCGGCCTCAGCTCGCTGCGTAGCAGTGCCTTCCTCGTCCTCCGATGAGTCGTCTTCGCTGTCGTCCTCGGAATCGGAGTCTGAAGTGCCATCACTGGACTTGGCGGCGTTGTCTGCTGCAGCCTTCTCGGCGGCCGCCTTCTCTTCCTTAGCCTTCTTCTCGCTTGCTTTGCGCTCTTCTTCCTCGTCGGTATCGACATCCCAGCTGTCTTTGACTCCCTCTAACTCGTCAGCTTGGGCTTCCCAGTCGTCGGCGGAGTCACCATCCTCTCCCTTCTTCGCTTCGGCATCGAGTTTGGCCTTCTCTGCGGCCTCAGCCGCAGCGGCGGCTTGCTCTTCGGCCAGCTTGAGTTCCTCCAGCTTCTTGGCCGCCTCTTCAGCTTCCCGAGCCTCCTTCTCCTGTTGGCTCTCGGCTTGCTTCTTCTTCTTTTTCTTGCGGTCATCGTACACTGGCTTCTTCTTCTTGTCAGCCTCGTCGGCAAGTCCAGCGACCTTTGTGCCACCTTGCTCAAGCAGCTGCTGCAGACGGAGTTCGTTCTTTGCCTTGGCCTCTTTCTGGGCCTTTGTCATGTACTTGCCCTCTTTCTTCAGCTGCTCGATCTTTTCCTTCTCTCGCTGCTTCTTCAGAGCCTTAGCCTCCTCTTTCTTCTTCTGTTCCTCAGCCTCTTGTGCCTCCAGCGCCTCCAGCCTAGCTCTCTCTTCGGCTTCCGCGCGCGCGATTTCTTCCTCCCTTCTCTTGCGCTCTTCCTGTTGCTTTTGAAGGGCAGCTAGCGCAGGGTTAAGCTTCTTCTTCTTGCCACCAGCAGCGGGGGTGGTATCAGCGGCAGGAGCTGAGGGTGCAGCAGCGGCTTCTGGCTTAGCTTCGGCAGCCTTCGCGGGTTCGGCTTTGGCAGGGCCAGTGGCCTTCTTCTTCGCAGCCTAGCATGCGGTCAGTACACACTCATGCAATGAACATGGCAGATGCTGCGAACATACCAATTCCTTCTTTCGCTGCTTCTCCTTCTCCTTTTTTTCTTTCTCCTTCTCTGCCTTGGTCTTTACACGAGGAGCATCGTCCGTCTTCTCCTCGACAGGCTCCTCTGCTTTCGCAGCAGCGCCACCCTTGCCCTTCTTCTTGCCGTAGTTTCCAGCGAAGACATCGTCGTCATCGTCGTCGAAGGTTCCTTCTTGGGGTGCCTTGGCGTCGAAGTCTCCATTCGCGCCGTCAACAGGCGGGTCTTCGCCTTCCACTTCGGTGTTGGCGCCCTTCTTGTTCTTCTTCTTGCCGCGCTTTGCAAGAGCTGCCATCAGGCCGCCGCCAGCAGCATCGTCTTCGGCGGCAGCATCCTCAGGCGCGGCATCAGCTGCAGCGGCATCCTGGGGCGCGACAGACTCGCCGAGCTCGGCTTCCCAGTCGTCGTCCTGCGCCTTCTTGTTGTTCTTCTTCTTGGGCGGCATTGTGTATGCGGTGTATTACTTGGGGTGTGGGGTGCACTCGACGGGTGGCACTTGTGGTTGTGGGAATGCACCGTAGAAATCGCAAGTGCTCAAGCAGGCAGGCGCGCCACACAGTGCAGGCAGGAGCAGGTAAAAGCGGAGCCGAAGGAGAAGGGGTCCCGAGTAAACCAACAAAGGCCTGGACCGCAAAAGAGTGACAGGAAAATGCAAACGCACACGGGCTGCTGCGAAATTCCGTTGGAGTTATCGATTGTTCTGTGTGGCGGCGGGCGGCGAACGGCTAGCTGTGGAGGGGTAGGAGGCGCTCGGACCAATCACTGCCATGGATGCCTGCACTGAATCATCTTCAGACCATCTTCCTTCATGCTCGATTTTGGTAGCATGACGACTTTTGACTCATCTCTACTCTAAGCTTTACTCGTGATCGGTGACACATGTGATCAAAAGAATCAGCGCATGAATGAGTGAGTCATGGGAAACGTGTGATGTGTATCCGTATGCGATTCTTCATAGCTATTCTCTCATGCTACAACCAAATCTACACCCATGTTTTCCCTCCCGACGCAAATAACACTCAAATGACGACAAAACACAAGACGTGTTGCTCCATTTAATCCCAATACATTCAACGCCGTACCAGGATCTGTAACTCCGACCCAATGAGAGAATGCAATGTCGATATTACAATAGTAGCGATAAAAGCCATGCGCTGAGGCCTGACATAGCTGTATGAGTGACTGACAACGAAACGGTATCTTTTGGCAACACGTAGAGTCATAAAGCATCAACGAAGCCGTGACAAACTAAAGGCACAACGGCCTAGTAGAGCTGGCCGCTGATGAGCAGTGACTCGACAGCTGAGCCGATGAATTGCTTCTTGAGCGTGAGATCGCATCCGAATCTGTGATGATGTTAGTGCTGATTGTGAAAACAAATAGGGATTGACATACCTTTGCTCTAGTTCGCCCTTGATCTGTTTCTTGGTGACGTTCATGAGATCAGACTTGGATAGAATGTCCTTGATCTCCATCAAGATAGCATCGTCACTTGGCAGGTTCGACATTTCCATGCTGTCCGCACCGTATCCGCTCTGCGCGAGGCTCAATCGTGAGTGGTTGTCGTAGCGTGGAAGACCGAGGTGAGACGCGGAGCGAGATGGTGTCATGCCTCCATACTCGGAGCCAGCGACAGATCCGCCTCCGAAAGGCTTCCTGGTGGCGTACGTGTATCCTGAAACCTCGGAGCGGTCGTCCCGGATGGTGTGCTGCTCCCACATCTCCGCCTGGTACTCCTCCCACCTCTTCTTGGGGATGCTGGCAGGATCAAACTTGCCTTCATCAGTGACAAGAACCTTCTGACCCTTTTCACCAACAACGACACGAGTGTTACCCCACGAGAAGTCGTCCATGTACCAGAAGGAGTACAAAGGCAGACCGAAGGCGAAGACAGGTGTTGCGAAGATGTAGATAATCATCCAGCCAATCATTTCCCACTTGCGTCGGATGATGAAGATGATGGCCTGCAGACCATAGATGGCACCAAGAAGAATAAACGCAGTGACAGGGACGACGTCGGGGGACCACACCAGCGTATAGATGAGATAGCCGATATAGACAACAATGACGGGTTGTACAACCGTTGAAAGAAGATCCATGAAGACGATGAAGCGCATACTGAAGCAGCAGAAACCACAAAGCTGCGTAAGCGGAATCAGCTCAATCAGGTTGTGCACAGTAGAGTTGATCCAGCGACGACGTTGAGACATGAAGACGGACCAGCTATCAGGTGCGACAGTCCAGGCGTGAGCTCGCATCGTGTACTTGGTCTTGTACTTGGGATGGAACTTGAGAAGCAGCGTTGTCAAGAAGCGATCTTCTCCCAGATGCAGCAGGTTCTTCGTGTGTAGAGTGTCCACCCGAATCTCTTGGTAGGCTTCGACGACCTCCTTGCTAACAAACAGTGGCTTTCCAGACTCAGCAGCCCGAATGCGGTACATGGTGAAACAACCAGGAAGACAAGTGACGGAACCGAACAAGCTCTCGAAAGCCTTGGTCAGGTTGTGAGAGATGAAGTATTCGTACACTTGCATCATGGTAACGAACGAAGACTTGGCGTTGGTAAGAGCGGTTTCACCACAAATAGCAAGAAGGCGGGTGTCGTGGAGGAAGGCTGCGACGAATCGAGTGGCGGCGTCAGGTGCGACTTCGGTATCGGCATCAATTTGGAGGAGGAACTCGTAGAAGGTGGGGTTGACTCCGATAATGTTCCGAATCTGATGGTGCATCTCGAGCTCAAGCGGTGTCATGGGGAGGTTGTAGTGCACACGGTTCAGGAATCGCATGAGGATGATCTGCGAGTCACGCTTTCCGCGGTTACCAGGCTTGGAGACTTCCGAGGGCTTGCCAATCTTGACGACAACCAGGAAAGGAACAATGTGACCCTGTACCTCATAGAGACCCGAGTAACATTTGCCCATGTTGTGCTGCTTTTGACCTTCACCCAAACTCTCAAAGCTGAGAGGCTCGGGATCGGTAGCCTCAGGAACACCAAGAATGTCGAGAACGATGCGAGGAGTGGGCTTGTCGTTGCCTTGACCGATAATCATACCATCGCAGACAATGACAAGTAGTTTGCGCTTGTCATCATACTTCATCCTGGCGGCGGAATCGATTGCACGACGGAGGGATTCTTCGTCTTCGGTGTAGGCAGGCACAGTGCAGATGATGAATTTGTCGATGTTCTCCGGGTCGGTCTTCCGGCTGAACTGGAGGGCCGCAAGGAACTTGAATCCGATAACACTGACCAAGAGAATGGAGATGGCGAGGAGGAAGTACTTGGCGAACAGACACTTGGCCGAGTTTCTGGTGTCGAGATCGCCGACGTAAAACAGGTTGTTCATGCAGGTCTCCATGTTCGCCTTTGTTTGCTCATTCAACTGGAGGTTCTGCCAGTATTTAGTGATGTCTTTGCCGGCTTGAACTCGGAAGATGTCCACAACGCTTGGGTCCATGAAATCGGTATCAATGTTCTTGTCATCAGGCTCTTCGCCGACCTTGAACTTGACCTCACGACCACCAGGAATGTAATCGGTAAAATCGTATACGCGACCATTCATGTAGGCGATCGAGTTGCCCTTGTTTCCGAGTGTCTTCAGGTATTCCGGGCTGTATCCAACACGACCCTTCATGTAGTTGGCCTTGAGGAACATCTGTTGCTCGAACCACCAATCCCCACGACTGTCGTTTGTGAAGGATCGGAAGTCGTGGTATTGAGCATTGATGTCGGTGGTACTGATGAGATTGTTGACTGCGGAGTCGGTGTAGTTGGAGTTCTTGTAGTTCAGCTGAACGGCTGGGTTAATGCCCTTTCCGTCTTTGCCTAAGCACAGAGAAGAGACTTGTACGGGGAACAGATTGGTAGCGTCCTTTCCAGCATACTTCTCCAGGTTCTTCTGTGGAACGATGCTCGGGTAATGGTGAGGGATGAAGTCTCCCAAGTTGTAGACGATACCGCGAATGGCAACGTAGGCCTCGTTTCCATCCTTGCCGTTGAAGGATGTCAGTTCGGCAGCAGAGTAGACGTGTTGTTTCGGGCAGATGACCGCGGGGAAGCCTATCATGAGGAAGATGACGAAGGCGCAACTCCACCAAATAATCATGTTAATAGCCAGCTTCTCTCGCCACGCCATGCGTACATCTTTGCGCTTGATACGTCCGATGTACCGGATAGCAAAGTCGGGAATGAGCCATGTCATGACGTAGACAATGAACACCCATCTCTTTCGACTGCTCGAGGTGGGAATAGTCTCGACCTCTTGTAGCTTGGCTTCAGCAGCCTTCTCGTCGTCGATAGCCTTGGGCTGTTCCAAGCCGTGGAACATGTCGCCATTCGTGATGCCCGATGGCGCCTCTGAGCGAGCATCGATATCCCTCTGGCCAAAGTAGTTGCCGCTCTTGTCGTCGTAATAAGCACCAGGCGAGGGTGAGAGGAGACCAGCGCGCACGTCACCGTACGATCGGTTTGCGTCAGGTGTAAGCAGATTGTCGTTGGAATCAGTCGGCCCACGAGCGTAAGGAGCGAGGTTTGAAACGTTGGCGATTTCGAGCCAGCACTTCTCGCTCAGGAAGACACCAGTGGCACCCACACGGACCTCGTTCTCCCGCCACGGCTTGTGGTCGAGAACCATCTCAGCCTTCTCCTTGTCGCTTCCAACAATGGCAAGGTCAGTTTGTGCAAGCCCAAGGAACTCGGCGAAAGGCATGAAAATGCTGAAGTCAGCCACCCGAAGACGTTGGCTGATCTCGGCAATGCCCAGAGCCTGAACTTGTTGACGGATGCATTTGCTGTCGAACTGGTTGGCGATCCTTCGGTCATTGGGTTTCAAGCAGAAGACGAAGTAGGCGTTGGCTTTGCGCATTGTCGATTCAATGGTCCTCAATGAGCTGATGAATTGGCCTGCGGCACCAGTCTGCTTCTGAGATTCACCGGGCTTCTTCGTGCCCGAGATGTTACTCTCTGCATCACTAATGGCATCCTCGTCGAACACGTTCAATTGACGTCCGAATCGACCAGTCTTGTCGGCCTTCCGCTTCGCCATGCTGGGCTGGCGTGTAGGTTTGGAGCTGACAGTAGCCTGAACAATGGCTGTCTTCTCCTTAGGGTGTGTCATCTTCTGAAGAGCCTCTTGTCCGAAGAGCTGTTGAACGAAGGGAGCCTGGGCGGACTTGAGCAGGTGCATCATGTCGCCAGAAATGAGCTCAGCGTTTTCCTCCAAAAGACCCTCTACACTGTAGTCAATGTCACCAGTGAAGTGGCGAATGGTGAAGGTGGGTGAAGTGTTGGGGGTGGGGAAGTTGCTGCCGGGCTGCACGACTGTCAAGCTTCCAGGAACAATAGCCTGGTGCTTGCCGTCGAAACGCTTGCGGATGGCCTCGAGGAACTGCATGTCAGTCTTGCCACGGCGCATCTGGTCGTCTAGGATGCTTAGAAGACCGTTGCCGGGCTTCATGAGGCCGGTCTTCACGGCTGTATTGTCGTAGAAGGCCATGGGCGGCAGAGAAATCTCCTCGGCTTCCAGCTCTTGGATTTGCCGTTGGAAGAAGCTCTCTTGGCAGAAAGAGATGAGGGACTCGTTTGCAGTGTTGTTGAGCAGCTGGTCCAGTGATGATCCAGTAGCGGCGAAGTTGGCGAATCCAGGGAAGTCGACCATGGAAACAGTGTTTGAGATTTGCTCGGATGGCACTGAGATCCTTGAGTTCATCTGCTCCATAACCCAAGTGACGAGGAGCGAGTACAGAGAACGAGCAAGCTCATCTGCATTGGCTCGGGCACCCTTGGGATCCAGCATAACGGTAACACGCTCGCGGTATAGAGTCTTGGACTTGTACCGTAAGCTTTGCTCCAGATCGGATATGGCAACGCCTAGGAACTGGGCAATGGGTACTAGAGACTCCTGGTTCTTGACGACCGTGATGGACTCTCCACCTTCGTGCGAGTAGCCACCGCTCTCATCAGGCGCAGGGGTTGTGTTTTGGCCCATCTCAAACTCGAGCTGACCAATGTGCATGATGGTAGCCATGATCTCGCAGATACCTGCAATGCTCTCTTTGCCAAATTCTAGCCTCCGGAGGGCGGCCTTGAAATCGGCGAAGCCCTTGGAATCATCGATGCCGACCTTGAGCTGTGTAGGGTGTCCGAGATAGCGCCATCTCTTGTTGGAGCCGAGCGAGGTGCGGTTGCCTGCACCCTCTCCGCCTACTGCATCGAGGAACAGGTGCTTCTTCTCGTTGATACTGGTGCCAGCGAGAAGATAGTAGAGAACATGGTAGGTGCGCTCTCCAGTCGGCACGGAAGCGATGCGGCTGCGCTCGAGACGGTGGGCGAGGAACTGAGCGCCAAGCAGGGTGGCGTTGTTCGCGGTGGTGGTATTATACTGGAGCTCTAATAAGAGGCCAGATTTGGAGGCTTGCGGGGTCGTGAGGGACTTGGTTGTGGTGAAGGCATCGAAGACAAAGTTGGCATGTTCAATCTTCTTCGAGAGCGGTGTCTGAGAGAATGACATGAAGGACCTCAGCATGTGTCCGCGGATGGTCGTCTTTCCGGAGCCAGACTCGCCACTAGAACATGTTAGAGATATCAGAGAGATGAGGTTCGCGTACTCACAGGAAGACAATGGCTTGGTCTTCGGAGCGGTGTCCCAGGCGCGTGTAGGCCCTGTGCGAGAGGTCCTCGGCGGCCTGGTGGGCGCTTCCCTCTTTACCGCCATCTACGCCGAGACTCGCATCTGTGCATGTGTTGATGGCGACAATGCCTTGAGAGGAGAGGGCGGCAATGGGGAGATGTGCATGGTACCGGCTGGCGAGGGCCGAAGTCAAGCCCGTGTCGTTCTGCTGGTGCTGGGGCAGCGAAGGCAGCGAGGGGTTCTGCAGCGGGTTGGAAGCCATGGTGGGCAGCCGCGTCCCCGTGGGAGCGAGTGAGAGACCGAGGGGTCAGGCAGGCGCGGTCGGCGGTCGGATGGCAACTGCGCGTCGTGGAGACTCTTCAATGTTGTTGGTGTTGTGTCCGCAGGCTGTTGGCAGGACAGGCGGAACAAGAAAAACACACGGCGGGAATATTACAATCAGCGAATGTGGGAAAGGGTGTACAAACGAAGGTAAAGGATGCCAAAGCCAAAGCCGTTGAGTTGCGTTGCAAAGGGGCCGGCACGGTATGCTGTCTAACTCTACTCTGGACCAGACGGAGCGCTGGGGAGCATGGGGCTACGATGCTTCTAGCTCAGCTTCGCCCGCCGCCGCACCAGCCGCCTTTTGGCGTGTGTTGACTGGGAGACCCAGCGATCACGAAAAGGGGGCGCAAAAATAGAATAGAATACGCTGAACAGCCCTATTGCCTCGCATCCCCGTTGCGGCTCCACTCGCCTGCTTATTGATGCGACGAAAAGGTCGTGAGAGATGTCGAGCATCGCAGCACGTCGCATGGCACCGCGACGCGGCGTGACCCCGAGAAGCACGTCTGCACGATACTGTCTTCACGTTGCACCTGTTTCTCCAGGCGTGGACGTGGATCTGGGACCCGGAGGTGCATGGCAGAGAACCGCTACCAGAGATGCGTGCTAGCGGTCGCGCGCCCCCCGGGAACGATCATCGCTGCACGCTTCAATGCACTAACCGTCGAAACCGTATCGATTGCGCGGCGACCGACCATGCCCATGCCGCAGACTGTTCTCGATAATTTTTACGTCGCTCGACAGCCGCCGGCCAGCGTTTGTTTTACTCGCCTGAAGACGTTGGGCCAGCCGGCTTGCAGGTCCACTGCTCTAGACAGCGGGAGGCTGTGTACGTGACTTCACGATAAAGTAGACCCTTGGGTAGCGCCCGCAATGGAGAGACAAGGATTGATTTTGTCGGTCCCAACGAGGGGCGCGCTTTGACGTCAGGTCGAGATCTGAAATTGTCCCGGCGTGATTCGGTCGTGTTGAAACCATGGAGCCAAAGACAAATGAGAGCTAGATGAAAGGGCGTGAGGTGGATATTGGGATGTGCCTGCAGTGCGCGCCATGTTACAAGCTTCAGGCGTCAGGCGCCATCTCCGCAGACCCAGATGCGCCGTCGAGTTTGCTCTTATCGATTAGATGGCGATGGCCGTCATGGAGTGAGAGGAATTCTCCGACTATTGCTTGTTCACACCATATGGTGCGTGGGAATATCGACGACATGAGTAAATCGGGCTAAAAATAGGGGCTGGCATCGCATCCACGCCACCCGCTCGTATCACAGGCCCATGGGACGGTGCCGCAGCTGGTAGTGGCCACGAAAACCAAGACTCGCCATCCATGTCCGGCTGGTGTTGATGCATTGAGCTGCCTCGCCCCGGCCTTAGTCACGCTGCTAACCCTGTCTAACCATACGCCGCCATGCCCCATGCAGCTGGCCGGGAATGCGTCTCGCCCTGAGCCAACAAACATCACTGCTGCTCGGTCTGCGTTCCACGAGGCCTCTCTTGCTGTCTGCATTTTGTTCTTTCCATACAATCGTTTGATCCGTCCACTCGCTTGGCCCTTTGCTCCGTCGCCGTGTAATAGTTGCATCTACACGCGACCCGTACCGCTCTCGCCCAGACACTTACCTCTGGGAAGACAAGACAGCTGCAGTCAACACGCGGTTACCCTCCACCTACCCTCGCTATAGTAACGGTACTCGCATCCACGGAAGGGGCGACCCGCCTCAGCCCGCAACCATGAGTTTCGTCAACAACTCCCGCATGTCCGTCTACTCGACGGCATCCGCCTCGGCATCGCGCCCAGGCAATTCGCCCTCGCAGACCTCCACCACGACGCTGCTCAACACGCTCAATTCCGCCTACAAGAACGGCCGCTCGTACAACCTCGAGGCCAGCACCAGTCTGGTCGTCAACACATGGGTCAATGCCAAGAGCATCATCGACGACCGCATTGGTGGCACCGTCGACCTCGAGCTGGGGCGAAAGGCATGGGAACATGCCCGCCGGAGAGCTGAGGACGGCTGCATAGTCCTTGCGTATGTATCCAACTTCCCTGCGTCCACCATCATCCACTGACCCGCGCAGTTCGCTGCACGACTCGAGCCCCTCGCTATTCTCGCCCTTCGTCTCCAGCCTGCCTCTGTCCCTCCCGGGCAACTTCTACACTGCACTCGAAGCCCTCAAGGCCTTTACACACTGCGTTACTCCGGAGAACCCCTCCACCCCCCGCTACTCGGCCCTGGCTGCCGTCTTCACCATCAACCTTGCTGGGGGTGTCGTCGGAGCTGAGATCAAGCTGTCCACCTCTGGCCTGGACGTCCAGCAGGGCTTGCTCCAAATCCCTGGCAAGAGCGGTACCCGCGCCTTCGACGCCTTCTACTACCTCAACTCAAGCTCTGCTTCCAGGCAAGAGAGGGAGTACCTGGACATCCAGTCTCTCGACCACTACGCCCTCCTCCGACGATCGGGAACATACGACCCTCCCAGTTACCTCCCCGATGCTGACGATGCCGCTGCTGCCGAAGACTTCCGCGCCAACCTCAAGGCGATCGGCATCAAGGGCCAAAAGCTGACCAGACTCATCAGTTGTCTGACTGGGCTGTTGAAGCTCGGCAACACACTCGACTACTTCATGGATGAAGAATCTCTCGCTTCCGTGTGCGAAGATGTAGAGAACCTCTTAGACCTGCCTGAAGACACTCTCCGCCAGAAGCTCGGCTCCAACGAGCGCGAGGTCGCTATTGGTGGTATCTACGAAGCCATCGTCGACTTTGTCATCTCGCACGCCAACAACTCAATCAAGGAGGACATCCAACGCGCCAAGTCTGGTTATGCCATGGACGATAGTGAGGGCAGCGGCATGATGACACCCAACGAATCGGAGGATGGAGACATTGTCAACATCACTGTTGTCGAAATCCCCAGCCGTACTCTCGGAAAAGCGATTGCGCTGCGTACTGTCTTCGACGACAGCGAAGGCATCAACGCTGAGATGCGCGATGACGGTGTTCAGGTGCCGCCTGTCAGCAATTCTGTCCTTGAGGGCATGCGCGAGGCCATGCAGAGCTGCGCAGCAGAACTCGGCATCAACGGGGCCGCTCTTCGCGAGAAGGAAGCTGATCTAGAAAAGCGCGAGGCTGTGTTGGAAAAGCTCGCTCTGGAGATCCCCGATGAGGACAACTTTGTAAAGAAGGTGCTGAACCCGGTACCCAACAGCGGCATCGTCCTGGGCAAGCATGGCCGGTTCGACCTGGCCATGACAGTAGCCAGCAGCAGAGTCTGGTTCCAACTGGCAATCCACCCCACCGATGTCATCCCCACCTCGCTGAACCAGGACCTCAATTCCACCTGGCAGGCTGGCGTAGTTTCTCGACAACTTCGCGAGTGGCGACTGCCTGAGTGGGCCAATCGTCGTAACCGCAACCTTGACTTCACTGCCGACTTCGATCACCACGAGTTCTACGACCGTTACGCTCCCTTAGGCTGCATGGACGGTCAAGAGGGTATTCAAAACTGGACCCTGCAGCGCGGGTGGAGCAACGGCGAAGTCATGGTCGGAAAAGAGCGTGTGTGGGTCAGGGAGGGCACCTGGTGGGAGGCGGAGTCGCAGCTTGATCTGAAGACACACGAAATGGGTGGTTCCCCGAACATGATGGGTGGCATGATGGGAGCTGGTGGCATGGATAACGGATACTCCACCCCGCTCCCGCCTACAGCAAGTGCATTCTTCCCACCTCTCCCGGATATGTCTGCGGCCCCTCAGAACCCTTTCCAGAGTTCCACAAGTCTGGCCGTGCCAGGTGCAGCAGATGCGAAATCAATCGCCCCTACCACGCGCACCCTCCCCACAGCGGGACCGGGTGATTACGGTCTGGGAGCCAAGGGCGACGAGAACAAAGGTGTCAGTTACTACGACATGGAGTCTGGTGGCAACGCCGTCGTTACGGAAACCCCGCTCACTGGTACTCGTAGGATGTGGGTTGGCTTCGTTTGGGCCCTCACCTTCTGGATTCCTTCACCGCTCCTCAAGTGGATTGGCCGTATGAAGCGACCTGATGTTCGCATGGCATGGCGAGAGAAGTTCGTCCTTGTCCTACTCATCGTGTTGCTCAACGCCGCCATCGTCTTCTACATTGTCGCTTTCGGTAAACTCTTGTGCCCCAACAAGGACAAGGTCTGGAATCAGAAAGAAGTGTCACAGCATCAAGGTGAGGACGACTACTACGTCAGCCATCGTGGTGTCGTATACGACTTAACCTCCTTCTGGAAAAAGCAGCACAGTGACTCTAACACCGAGGCTACCCGCGATCGGATGATGGAAATGGCTGGTGCCAACATGGACCCATACGTCGTTCCTCCGCTATACATCGCTTGCCCCAATCTGATCAAAGACACTCCTCAAAACCGGGTGTTGCAGCTGACACTCAACCAATCTACCGCTGAGAACCTCAACGCAATCGCTGTCCACGGATCTGGCTCAAGGACAAACATGCCAGACAGCGCCGCTCTGAAGAGCGAGACCTGGTACCCTGACGTTTTTCTCCCCGCTATGAAGGAATTCAAAAAGGGACCTCTCGTCTGGGAAGAGAAGACGATTAAAGATGAAGGTGAAGACCTGAATCACATGTGGTTCAGGCTTGACGACAGGGTCTACGACTTGACAGACTACTTCGCCACGATCGACTACATGCGGGACCAGGACCAGTACAACTTCCTCGATCCCAAGCTGATTGATATGGTCAAGAGCAACGCCGGTTCCAACCTCAAGGAGGACTTCAGCAACAACCTCAACAACAATGCGCAACAATTCAACAAGCAATGTCTTGACAACTTGTTCTACGTTGGCCAAGTCGACTTCCGGAAGACAGCCAAGTGCCAGGTCAACGACTATATTCTACTCGCTGTCACGATCATCCTCTGTGCAGTCATCGTCATCAAGTTCTTGGCTGCACTTCAACTAGGCTCTCGCAAACGCCCGGCAAACCAGGATAAGTTTGTCATCTGTCAGGTGCCAGCCTACACTGAGGGTGAGGATTCGCTCCGAAAAAGTTTGGACTCTTTGACTGCGCTCTCTTACGACAACAAGCGAAAACTCATCTGTGTCATTTGCGACGGAATGATTGTTGGTGGCGGTAACGATCGTCCTACGCCCAAGATTGTACTCGACATCCTCGGTGTTGACCCCAAGGTCGACCCTCCTGCCCTCCCCTTCTGGTCAGTTGGTGAGGGAAGCCAGCAGCTCAACTACGGAAAAGTCTATTCTGGTCTGTACGAATTCGAAGGCAATGTTGTACCCTACCTCGTCGTCGTCAAGATGGGTAAGGAGTCAGAGCAGCACAAGTCTAAGCCGGGTAACCGAGGAAAGCGTGACTCTCAAATCCTGCTCATGAGCTTCCTCAACCGTGTCCACCACCGCTCGGCAATGAACCCCTTGGAGTTGGAAATGTTCCACCAGGTCAACAACATCATCGGTGTTGACCCAGAACTGTACGAGTATTTGCTCATGATTGACGCCGACACTATGGTCAAGCCTGATGCCCTTAATCGTCTTGTAGCAGCATGTGCCCATGACTCGAAGATTGCCGGTATCTGCGGTGAGACGAGCTTGGAGAATGAAGACAGGTCATGGTGGACTATGATCCAGGTCTACGAGTACTACATTTCGCATCACCTGTCGAAGGCCTTTGAAAGTTTGTTCGGCAGTGTTACCTGTTTGCCCGGATGGTAAGTACCCAACCCTCACCTGTATTGTATGGTGCTAATTCGTACTAGTTTCACCATGTACCGTCTACGCACAGCCGACAAGGGCAAGCCTCTCATTATCTCGGACAAGATTATCAAGGACTACGCCGACTGTGTTGTCGACACTCTGCACAAGAAGAACCTCCTCTCGCTCGGTGAGGATCGATACCTGACGACTCTGATGACGAAGCATTTCCCCGCGATGTCGTACAAGTTCATTCCCGATGCGTACGCTCTCACAGCCGCCCCTGACACGTGGAGCATTCTGCTCTCCCAGAGACGTCGATGGATCAACTCAACCATTCACAACTTGGCCGAACTCGTCTTCCTGAAGGATCTCTGTGGTTTCTGTTGTTTTTCGATGCGATTCGTCGTCTTCATCGATCTCTTCGGTACTCTCGTCCTGCCTTCCATCTGCGCATACCTGGTATACCTCGTCTACACCGTCTCGACTGGCAAGGGTCAATTCCCCATGTTCTCCATCATCATGTTGGCGGCAGTGTACGGTCTTCAGGCGTTCATCTTCATCATCAAGCGACAATGGCAGCATGTGGGATGGATGATCATCTACCTCCTGGCCTTCCCTATCTACTCACTCGCACTTCCGATGTATTCTTTCTGGTACATGGACGACTTCTCGTGGGGTAACACCCGTGTCGTCATCGGCGAGCAAGGCACTAAGCAGGTTCTCACGACGGATGATGAGGGCTTTGACCCCAAGTCCATTCCTATGATGCGCTGGGACGAGTACGCCGAGCGCAATGAGCTTCCCGGTCGTCGCGGTCTCCCAGGCATGACCACTGAGAAGGGTGGCTTCAATGCGTACGAAGACGAAGCATACGAGATGAACGACATGCAATCCGTCTACTCGTCTGTCAAGCCTGCCTCGACCGTCATGTCCAACATGCAGCACATTTCGCACATGCCACCGCAATCGCCTGGGCCATACCAAGGCATGCAAACCCGTCAATCGACATACTCGAACATGTCGCGGTACCAAGACAACCCACACCAAAGTCGCGTCATGTCGATGAGCAACATGAGTGACATGTACAATGGCAACAACACTTCACCGTACGGTCAACGCCAGAGCATGGGTGGCTTCCAGAGCTCAGACAACCTGATGGCCTCGTCCACACCGCCAATTCGTGGACGCAGCCCTCTTAGCTATGGCGCCAGCATGTCACGGCCTGGCAGCACAACCAACTTCCAGAGCATGATGAACGGCCCAACCGATGGCCAAATAATCGAGACGGTTCAAGCGTGCCTCAAGGACGCTGACCTGGACAAGGTCACGCGCAAGCAAATCATCGCACTTGCGGAGCAAAGACTGCAGATGCAGCTCACTGGCGAGAGGAAGATCTTCCTCACGCAAGCCATTGACCACGAGCTTGCCAACATGATGTAAGAAGGAGAAGATTGAGAATTGATTGCATTTAGCGATGTTGTTTGTACATGTCTGCACGGCAGTAACGCCATTTTCGTCTTTCCTTTGGAAGAAAACATGTATCTTTTGCATCTGGCGCACGATTAAATGGGAAAACTCGGGTGTCTGGGAATCTGGGTTGTACTTACATCGCTCTTTTGAAGTGGTGGTAATACGGAGTTGTTGCATTTATTTAGCTGAATTGAAGATTACAACATAAAGCTTGCTCTTGTCCTTTTGCAGTGATGTATGAAGAAATCTGGTTGTTAGAGTAGAGCTCAGCGAACAATGCATTCATGTGAGGCATGGGAGTCGCAGACGGTGGATGCACGGCTAGCGTCAGGTAGCTACGTACCCCAGCCCAGCAGGTGCGGCCAGAGCTCCGCCATCCCGACATTCCCCAACCAGCACCCCCGAATCTCACACGACGTACACAACTGTCGCCTCTTTCCCTGCCGCACAGTATAGACAAGCCAATTCCGATCGCAATCATGGCGCCGAACCGCATCGAGCAAGACGAAATCGAAAAGTACTGGGAGATATTCAGTTCGCTCAGCGGCGGCGGCACCCACCTAGACGGCGCGCAAGCCGCACCCGTGCTCAAGAACTCACATTTGCGCGATGACCAGCTAGAGAGAGTGTGGGATCTGGCCGACGTGGACAATGACGGCAAGCTCGACTTTGAGGAGTTCTGTGTCGCCATGCGCCTGATCTTTGACCTGATCAACGGGGTATGTCTGTCTGCATGGGCGATGAAGGAGACACAGGATTGACCAGCATGCCGTAGATATCCATGGATGTACCAAAAGCGCTGCCCGACTGGCTCGTCCCCGAATCGAAAGCCCACCTCGTCCAAGCTGGACGCGCCCTCTCCGGCTCGCAACCCGCCTACGAAACCGTCGAAGACGATGACGACACGCCCGGTCTGCGCGACGGCTTCGACTGGTACATGTCACCCTCTGACAAAGCGAAATACGAAGAAATCTACACAGCCAACCGCGACGGCCACGGCAACATAACCTTCGACAGCCTCTCGGGCCTCTTCGACAGCCTCGACAACGTGCCCGACTCAGACGTGCGCTTCGCCTGGAACCTCGTCAACCCCAAAGCGCGAGAAAGCGTCGGCAAAGACGCCGCCCTCGCCTTCCTCCACATCCTCAACCAACGCAGCGAAGGCTTCCGCGTCCCCCGCAGCGTGCCCCCAAGCCTACGCGCCAGTTTCGAAAAAGCGCACATAGACTACGACATTGAATCAAACGCAAACTCGCGCTGGGCCGCGACCCGCGACGAAAACACCGCCACAGGCCGCAAAGCCAAATTCGGCGACGCATACCTCACGCGCCTGGGCGTCGGCGACCGCGCAGCCAACTACGGCGCGCGCGGCGGCAAAGGCACTGATTTCGGGGGCCGCACAACAGAAGACTGGGAGGAAGTGCGCTTGAAAAAGCAGCTGCGCGAGCTGGAACAGAAGATTGCGGATGTGGAGAAGGAGGCGGAGAATCGGCGGCATGGAAGGAGTAAGGATAGTAAGCCGGCGCTTGTGAAGCGTGAATTGGAGCTTCTGCTTGATTATAAGAGGAATGTGCTCAAGGAGTTGGATAATGATGAGGGGGGTGCGGTTAAGGGGTTGGGCGGGATTAGGGAGGAGATTGAGACGGTGAGGGAACAGGTTGAGGGGTTGCAGGGGCATTTGGAGAATAGGAAGGGGGTGCTGGAGGATTTGAGGAGGCAGATTGATGATGAGAAGGCGGGGTAGGGGGGTTGAAGGGAGGGGGAGGGTGTATATAGATATTAAGGGTATTGTTAGAGCTGGTCCATCAGCAATGAGATTTTGGAACATGATGTTGAAGCTCTTTGAATACTGTAAAGTGCCATCATGATGCGGCAACATCTATAATCTCAACAGACCAGTTATGCCATGATGTTGACTTCTACCAAAAGGCCATGCAACCATCCGCACGATCCTCTGACATCAACTACATAGAAGTCAATCTCCATCCTCCCCTCTCCCCACTCGCCATCTCACTCCTCCTTCTTATTTACCTTCGCAAACAACTCGGGATGATCAATCGCATACTGCGCACCCGCCGCCCAATGATACAACTTCGCCGCAATAACATACCCCTCCTTCGCAAACTCCTCCAACCTCGCATACAACTCACTAATCGGAATATTCACCCTCTGGATATCCTCCCCCTCGTCAAGATGCTGTTCCGGCTCCGGATCCCCCTCCTTCAAATGGATCTCCACCATGCACAAACACAGATTCGCACTCGTCATCCCCGGATCCGCTGCTACGGCGGGTGAAGTGGAAACGACGGTTCCTGCGTACCCCGTTTCCTCGTAGAGTTCGCGTACGGCGGCTTCCTCGGGGGTTTCGGAGGCGTCGATTAGACCGGCGGGCCATTCTACTGTGAAGCTGTTGACTGGGGGCCGGAATTGGATTACGACGATTGTGGAGGGGGGCTTGGTGGGGTGGTAGATTATGTTGCCCATTGCGACGGCGTCGACGCCGGCGGTGCCGGTTGTTTTCCTCGAGGCGATCTCCCAGATGCGTTCTTTGCCTTTGGCGTCGATGTAGGTGGCTTTTTGTAGTTTTACCCATTTGGCTTCTGAGGAGGGGAGGTCGACTAGGGAGGTCACTTTGGGGGTGCCGGTTGAGGAGGCCATTGTGACGGCGTTTACGCGGTCGACGAGCGGCGAGGCGAGGTTGGAAGGGGTGCTGTGGAATGCTCTTTTGGGGATGAGGGTGGTTGGGGGACGTGATATTGTTCGTCGAGTGAGGGTTGTGAACATTGGCCTGGTTGCGATGTCGGGGGTTTGGAGGTTGGGGTGCCGATGACGTTATCTAGGTGGAGGAATGAGGTACCACGAGATGTCTGTTGGCGAAGAAACCACGACCGCACAAGGAATTGTACTTTTTGAGTCAAGTAACCTAGTTTATAGTTTGAGATGCTGTATGCAATCGTCGCATCTTGTAATGGCAATTGAAGTAGTAAATGAGAGACCCCACTCTGTTTAGCGTCAGGAACGGCATTTCACGTAACGTCATCCAAAATGGATCCAAGCCACCGATAAGCATCACTTGTCAAGACTGTCGATAACCCCGAGTCTATATTCCGCTGCGATCAGGTTCTGCTTCGTCTTGTTTACTCGTCGATGTCTGTTCTGTAGCACGTTGCGCTGATTTTAGACATTAATTCCCCAATTTCCATCATGGCCTCATTGCGCATCCTCTCTCGAACAACTCCGCAATTCAAATCAATCACATCAAACTCAAGAAACTTCTCCTCAAGTATACCAAGACATGCCGACTTCACGCACGCCGTTATAGGCGGCGGAGTGATAGGCCTATCCATAGCCCGCAAACTCCAACAACGCGACTCCGCCTCCACGGTCCTAATAGAAAAGCACGGCCACGTCGGCACAGAAACAAGTTCGCGAAACAGCGAAGTCATACATGCAGGCCTCTACTACGGACCCACATCTCTGAAAACCAAACTCTGCCTCCGAGGAAAAGACATGCTATACTCGCTATGTAAACAACACGACATCCCCCACCGCAACACCGGAAAATGGATCGTCGCCCAAGACGCCGCACAAATGGACGCCCTCCAAAAAGTCCACGACTTCGCCAAAAGCATAAACGTACCCATCCATTTCCTCAGCAAAGAAGAAGCCCACCGCCGCGAACCAGATGTGCGGACTGAAGCCGGCGTCTTGGAAAGCCCCAGCACAGGCATCGTAGATTCGCACAGCCTGATGCAATACCTGCAAGGCTCCTTCGAAAACGGCGGCGGCATCTGCGCCTTCAAATCCACAGTCACACACATCCGCCCCATCGATTCCGGGCGCAGCGGATGGGAAATCACAACGACGGGAGCGGACGGCGAGGAAAGCAGTATCACAGCCGACACGTTGGTAAACTCGGCGGGTCTCTTCGCCGTCGACATCCAAAACATGATTCTACCCAAAGAACGGCACAGAAAAGCTTTCTACGCAAAAGGCTCTTATTTCAGCTACGCCGTCTCTCGGCCTAAACCCTCCACGCTCGTCTACCCGGCTCCTGTACCCGGCCACGGCGGTCTAGGAACGCATCTCACGCTCGACATGTCCGGGCGAATCCGCTTCGGACCGGATGTCGAGTGGACGGACTCACCTACAGACTACACGCCCAACACCAAAAACATGAAGCAGGCTATCGATGATATCCAGACGTATCTGCCAGGCGTGGATAGAAACGCTATTCAACCGGATTACGTGGGTATACGACCTAAGTTGGGCAAGTTGGCGGCGACGAGCGGGAAGGACTTTCAGGATTTTGTGATTCAGAAGGAGGAGGGGTATGAGGGGTTTGTGAATTTGTTGGCCATGGAGAGTCCTGGGTTGACTAGTAGTTTGGCGGTTGCGGAGGAGGTGGAGGGGTTGTTGTATCGGTAGGGCTTTGTTGGTGTTATCGTGGTCGTGTGTAAGATGAGTGACGAGTATACTTTCGGCGGGTTTATATTGATCACATTACATAGCACAGACAATTCAATTTTGCAATGACTGGCTTGCTTTCAACTAGCAACGCATGGGTTATCCTGGCCTTGCAGGAAATATGTGCAATATAGTTGGTTTGCTGCTAGGCGGTGCTATGTGTAAGCCAATGTTAAGCCGAAACCTTCTGGAGCACAATCATCACGACATTACAAAGCAAGCGCAATTTTGAGTTGGCAGTAAGACCATTTCATTCAACGTCCCAGACAGCGACGTTACTTCTAGACATTAAGCAAGAAAAAGAGTGATGTTTGTATGATCCATCACATAGCTCCTACAACATATATACCCCAAGAGCCATCCGAAGGAGCGAACCAAGTCATGAACGCGTAGTTTTTATATCCAAAAGCCACACACACACCCCGCCGTCATGTAATGATGTAATATATGTACAGTAAGGAAATGAGTTTTTGCGAGAAGAAGGAATCACTCGCGGTGTGTTGCGGTGCTCGCTGAAAACGCCGGGACATCCAATGCGCACACAAGTAGTTTGATGATAAAAGAAAAGGTTAATGCTGGTATGTCGTTTGATGCAGCCTTCTAGGCGGAAGATGGAAGAAAGATCAAGATGCTAGATCATGCGGAAAGAGGTGTTTACTTGCGGGGCTGCTTGCTGAGGCGCTTCCGCTTCTTGGAGTCGCTTGAGTCGCTTCGTCCGTGGTTTGATGCAGGCATCGTAGGTTGGCCTAGCGGCGCAGGTGATACATCACGCATCAGGCTGCTTTGCTGTGGGGCCTGTAGCTCATAATCCTCACCAGGTGCGGTGTGAACGTATTGCTGAGCAAGAGGGCTGCGTCCCTGGCGCTGGTCTGAGCTGTTGGTCCTGCTGTAGGAAGGCTTGGGCGACTCGAGACCATGGCCCTTCTGCTCGTTGGACAGCGGCGATGTGCGGGCTGGGGCATGGGCGAGATCGCTGTTGGTACGCATCTGAGCAGGTCGTTGCGGGCCCTTGGACTGGTATACCGAGTCGTCGTCGATGGAGTCGACAGATTCGCTGTACATGCCCTTGCTAGCACCCTGGCCGACCTCGTAGGGTCCTCCTCGTGGCTCTTCGTAGAAGGCTCCTCCAGCAGGCTTTTGTGTTTGCTGAGTCTTGTGGTAGATACGCGCATCCTCGGGGTCCATGAAACTCTCGACACGACGGGGCATGTAGATGGAGTTGGCGGCGGAGGTCTCTTGCGAAGCGAAGGAGTCCATGGAAGAACGGGGGTGGAGAGGCACGTGAGGGACGTTGGGGTTGCGGGGCATTGTGTTGGGAAGCGTGAGACCAGAGTCGTTGCCTTGTTGGTACCATCCGTTGGGCAGGCGTTCTGCAGCGGCGAAGCGTCCGTCGATGTTGTCGCCGGGCTGAAGGGGGATAGCGGCTGGGCGGTGCTTCTGCGCCTCGGCAGCAGCCTTGAAAGTCTCGGGAACAACGTTCAGATCGTCACCAGTAGCCTCGGCGGCCTCAATAGCCTCCTGGGGAGTGGTTTTGGTGTCGGCGCTACCAGCATCGGCACGAGGTCCACCCCATGTACGCTGACCGGCGGTGAAGATACCGTAAACCATGTAGACCCAGTTGAAGAAGGGGTTGACGATGAACATGAGGGGGTACAGCATGATCTTGTAGCGACCGAGCTTGGCGCCAAAGTACAACATGAGAAGCCAGTTAAGCCCCAGAGAGATGGCGATGAAACCAACGGGAAGGTTGGCAACCTTTTGCGAGGTAGTGATCAAAGAGATACACAGGATGAAGAAGAGCAGGGCGGTGGTTCGGATGGTGTTCTGCATGAAGCGGACGATGAGGAGGATCGGGTAGCGCTTCCAGAGACGGATGTCAGTCAACATGCAAACTTCGTTGGTGATAAAACCCAAGAACCAGCGGCGACGTTGCTTGAGCAGAGACTGGTAGGTTTGCACAGCTTCGGTCTTGCAGAATGCTCCGGTGTTCATCTGGATCTGGTAACGTTCCTTGGCGCCAATCATGAACAAGTGAGTGAGCCAACGGTCCTCACCAAGATGGCACTTGCCGTAGTCGAAGAGGTCGTCGCATTGCTCGGCCTTGTCAGCGAAGTAGTACTTGGCCATCCTGCGGAAAGCGGAGAATCGAAGCATAGTAAGGGCACCAGGCAAGCAAGTGACGGCACCGCAGCCGGACTCGACTGAACGCTCGAAGAGCTGACCGTGAACGTATTCCATGTCCTGAAGAAGGGTGATGAGCGAGTTCTTCTCGGTTGTGGAGGTAATGACACCAGTTTGAGCCAACATGTTCTTCTTGCTGCCGGGCTTGAGTTCCATCTCGTACATGAAGTTCTGAATGCAGGTCTTGTCGAGAATGCAGTCGGAGTCGATGAAGAGGACGAACAGGTTGTCGTTGCGCTTGAGGTACTCGGAGTAGATCTTGTCGATGAGCTTGAAAGTCCTCTTCTGGCAGTGACGCTTACCACCGTGGGGGAAGCGGGAGATGGTAATGCGGCAGCTACGGTAGATGACATCGATGGACTTGGGGTACGTGTCGAGCGTGAGCGGGACACCGAGTTTCTCGATGGTGTTGAGGTAGAGCTCGTCCTCCTGGTCTCCGTCAAAGGAGAGGAAGATGTGCAGGCACGAGGGCGGGTATTCGCAGTCGACCAGGGAGTCGCAAGTTCGGAGAAGAATCTCAGGAATCTCCTTGTAGCAGGGCATGATGATGACGACCTTGGGGGCGGATGCCTCGTCGAGGACGGATTTAATCCTGCGGCTGCGACCAACGGAGTGGGTGACAAGCTGGTAGACACAGAACAACCACGGGACGGTCAAAAGACCGGCAAACGACCAGAAGGCGAACCACTGGAGGAAGCCAACCATCTCCTGGGGGAAGTACTTGGTAACTTGCGACGGGAGGGGGAGGGTAACGACCATGATAGGCAAGAAGATGGCACTGTTTCTGTCAGACTTGATTCGCATGGTGAGCGGAGTTCAAATGCTTACCGGAGAGCGAAGAAGAGGATACCGAAGAAGATGGACAGAATGCGGACACTGATTGTCTCGGCCTTCTGGAAGACCTTGACAATGCAGTACAGGAAAGCAGCGACCCAGAGGAACCACTCAAGCAGGGCAGCCAACATGAGACCACCGATGATGGCAACGTAGGCAATCTACTGCAGTCAGTTTCTGTAGCCACAGTCGAATATGGCTGTACTCACATCCTTAGCTGGCCAAGGGTCGTCAATGTCTGGGGTAGAGTGGTCGATTTCGCGGGCAAAGACCGCGCGGGCGGCGAGGCCCATCATGTCTTGCCAAACCATGGCGAAGTATTAAGTATGTATATTCGTTGTTGTCGTTAAGCGGATAGCGAGCGATGCTGTCTGGGTTTCGGACAGCCGTCGACCCTATATGTAAGGCGACCAAATGGGTGACGCAGACGCGGTGAGTTGGAGAAGCACGGCCCGTGGCTGAGGTATGGGAGGGGCCCTGGGTAACAAAGGCTCGTAACCCAACAGTGGCACGGGGCTAGATAATTGACGTAGAGGCGAATTGCTGATCCAAGACTGTCGCAGAGCTGAGAAAACTACTAGGATACAGGTATTGGTGTTTGGCGGTAGTAGTTGTAGTGGTGTAAGCGGATGGTAAGTCTTCGCGGCCCAATAAACGAGTGTAAGGGTGGGAAGGACAAGAAGGGCTTAGACCAAGGTCATTAACAAGATACCGCTCGCAAGGGCAGTCCGGAGTCGTATGGGAGGAGCGCCTTGAGGAGGAAGGAAGTCTCTACGAGGGGATCGAGCTGGTTTACAAGCACGAAAAGCGGGCGCGCTCGGTCCACATGGCCTTCACCCGAAGTGTGCTGGATCCTCTGGGCAGCAGTCGAGATGCACGATCGTCACAGGGGCATGCCAACTAGATTTGGCAAGCTGCCCGCGCTTGGAGCTCGAAAACGAGTTGCGAGCAGGCCTACGCCTGGTCTCAGTGGCCCCGACCCGTGCCAAACCACGCGCCGGCGGCCCTATGCCTGCAGCCTCGCAGTTATTTTGGGCGCCCCCATGCGCCGTCTACCGTTAGCTGTCTGAAGCTTGCAGGCAAAGTGTTCCTCTCTGTTTCGCATCCTCATCACACACAGAGGCACATCCTACCTGTTTGGGGCCGTGTGTTTGGGGCCCTCGAGAGCCGTGGTCTGCACGCTGGGCATGCAGTGGTGTAGTAATTTTGTAGTCATGGTAGGTTCTACCTGATTCCGCCGGGCGTAGCCATCGTCGCATGAGGTGGCATCGTCGCTCTTGGAAATTCGCCTGTAATGCACCGCTGCTGGCCGCCTTCTATTGCCAAGAGATCCTCCAGCTTCGCGTGGATTCCGGGCGTTCAGGGGTCGGCATCGCTCGCTGTTCTAAAGCCATCTCCGACCAATTATGGCACCACGCACCTCATGCCGTCTCGTAATCCCCAGCAGCGGCCCCAGAGCCTCGCGGTAGAGGCTGTCTGTCACACTGTGCTATGGCTGGTAGCTGTCGTAAAAGAAAGCCATGTGGCCGTATCCCTATTCCCATGCCCTCTCCCGACGCTATGCTGACTCCCTACACCTCTCCTCCCGCATCTCGTTGAGTCGCGAGCGCTAGGGAAATACCTGATGAAAAATACGAGGGCTGTGGATATGCCAGGCCGACCCGCTGCAAAAAGCACGAAACGGCGACGGCGGCCCCAACATGCATGGAGACTGACAGGAGGAATCCTGTGCCGCTTCCGCTCGTACCGGTAATTCTGAATTTTTTCCATGTTCCACAGCGTGGTGGACCGCCCGCTCGTCATATCGCATATAGCGACATCGACGTTGCAGCACGGGGACCTGTCTTTGCCCTGATTCCCGAATAGATCTCGCCTACCCACATTGGCAGAGGCTGAGGGCGGCTCGCAATCGATAAAGTCGCGCGCACCGGCGACCCGCAGTTTCGGATCCTGCTTTTCCTTGCCCCGAGCGATGACAAGGCGCTGATCGCGCTCGCTACGACGCTCATCAATCTTGTTCTCTGCCGGCCCAACGGTGACGGATCGCCAGTGCGCTCAACCTGCATGCACAGCATTGTTGACTTGTTTACACCGACTCCAACGTGCATTCGGGATTGCTTCTGGAATGGCCAGGATCTCGCCCTCGTATAGTATACATCTTACACGTCCGTGTCACTCATGAATCGCTGCTGTTGAATGAGTGCGCTTGCCGTCAACCGCAATAGCGCCGCGGCATATGGGCTCTACGAATTTGGTCATGGACCCCTGAGCTACAAGTGAACTCTACAATATTTGACTCTCTAGTCTATATCTCAGCCAGTCAAGGGTGGAAGAATGCGCCATGTGGCGGGCCTCAGGGGTGAATTGTTAGAGTTTGAGGCTAGGTAACCGTTTTCGCTCCCAGCTTCCAGTCCCGCACTGCAAACGCGCCACAGGGCTGAACGTCGGGTAAAGCTCTGAATGGGACATCTTCGCCTAAGCCTAAGTGTGTGTGACGTTGAATGTGATATGGGAATCGATAATGTGCATGAGAGTCATTCCTGCCGTACTTAGTGTTGGACCTGACTACATTAGGAAGTCTGCTCGCTTGAACGCTGAGTGATGACTGATCCCCATCGTCGAGCTGTTTCAAGCGCATTTTGGGAAGATTTATTGTGACTGTTCCAGTTTGATGTAGTACCGGACATTCACTCCAGTCATCGCTCGCGTGTGAATTAGGTAGTGGTGTTCAGTCTCGCACCCTGGTTTGAGTACCCAGGACTGCTTAGTCATGGCTCTCTCATGTGAACCGCGGGACATTTGGTGACGCACGGATACCTGGATACGTGAGCGAACTCGCTGCAGGTACCGCTCACAAATTCACCCGCAACGTCGACCAAAGGCCCCGCAATCGCGACATTGCTACAGTCGCAAACAGCCTCGCTCTCGCCAGAGCTTGTTCTCACCGAGCCCGAACCAATGCAAGCAGCGCCTGCGCCTGATATATTTCCCACCTTCCATGTGCGCGTATAACCGATCCGTGCTATCTACCGCCGCCCCTCCACCACTGCGGCAATCGCCTCCTCCACCATGGACAGGCCTCGGAAGCGTACGTGCTCGCAATGTAACTGACAGCGTCATACTAATTATGTACAGGCGAGTTGCGCGAACTGAACATCCGCGCCTGGGATGGCGAACAAGGTACTTGGTCTTAGAATAGTTGCACCTGCAGCCCGCGTGCTGACAATATGTCCAGACGTCTTCGCCGTGCAAGGCTCCCTCGACTCGTCTATGAAAAAGAACACGGCCTTTATCAAGCGCCTCCGAACCGCCGTAAACGCCGCCGCCCAAGCGCAGTTCCTCCAGGAAATCCGCGCCCTATCCCTCCACAAATACCTTTCCGAAATTATCTCAGCCTGCTACGAGGGCCTGTGCAGGCTCAAGACGCCCGGCGAGATTGCTGCCGGCGTGGAAATTGTCAGCGCTCTACACCAACGCTTCGGCCCGACCGAGTTCACGGGATACATTGCCTGGTATATTGGGAGGGGCTTAGCGACACCGGACAAGTCACACCTCAAGACACTGGCCCCCGAAGTGCGCGAGCGGGAAGAGAAGGAGCGCCTGGCTCGTCAGCGCGTACTCTTGCGAGTCGCTACCGAACTTTGGCTTGTGGGTGTTCTGCGCAGCCTGGATGACGTAGCTCGACCTGAAGAGGCGAGCAAGTCCAAGGACAATGGCAAGCTCGTCGAGGGCGCCGCAAAGGCAAAGTCCCGCGCGGAGAGCGCCGACGCCGAGCCCTTTCCTCTCGAGGTGCTCAAGGACATGCTGGGTCACGACCGCGAACATGTCAACTTGCCCCTCGTCGTCATCTTCGTCAAGGCCTTCGCCTGGGATATACTGGGTTCCAAGCCTTCTTCTGCAGAGGGCCGTAAAACAGTAAACGAAGACGGCACCACAACGGCAGAGAAGAATGGAGACACTTCCGGCGCCGAAGACGAGGACCACGACCCGCCCATCATCTCTCCCGACTTGCAGCAGCGGTTCAGGAACATCCTCACCCGCTACTTCGAAGATGTCAAGACGCACCTCCTCCGCGACCAGAAACACATCCTCACTCAGGGTCGGAAGAATGCCGAAGCATACGTCAAGTCGGGCGAGGTCTTCGAGGACCGTCAGAACAACTACGAGAAACAAATGAAGTCCCAAGAGCGCTTGGTCACAAACGCACAGGTGCTGGCCGACGCGTTGGGCGTGGAGATGCCAGACTTGAAAGAGAAGGACAACTCCGCAAACACAGGTGACGGTGCTATTGGCCTGATCAAGGCGGGCGAATATCTGCGTGGCCAAAGCGACGGCGCTGGCATCTGGGAAGACGAGGATGAGCGCCGCTTCTACGAGAACCTGATCGACCTGAAGGACCGCGTCCCGGGTATTCTGCTAGAGGAAGTCAAGAAGAAGAAGGCAGATGGTGATGACCAGGTGGGGAAGAAGATTGAGGCGAAGGCCGAACCCATCGAAAAGGAAACAGCAGAGACTGCCAATGAAGCAAAACCGACTGATGGAGACGACCAATCTACTGCTATCGCGAACAAGTCCGTCGGAGCACAGGTCGACGCTCTGTTGGCGCGCCTGCCAGAACTCGCAACCAAGGACGCCGTCGATCAGACTGCCATGGACTTTTGCTTCCTGAACTCCAAGGCCTCGCGCAACCGTCTGATTAAGGCTGTGCAGGAGATTCCCAAGGGCCGATCCGATCTGCTCCCCCTGTACTCTAGACTCATCGCAACCCTCGGCAAGTACATGCCGGATGTGGCCCAGGGACTGGTGTCCTACCTCGATGAGGAGTTCAGAAGCTTGCAGCGTCGAAAGTCCAAAGACTTCCTTGGGCAGGTGCGAACGCAGAATGTACGCTACCTTGCAGAGTTAACCAAGTTCGGTGTCGTCCCTGAGCACGTCATCTTTCACTGTCTCAAAGTCAGCCTAGACGACTTCTCACGGATGAACATTGAGATCATCTGCAATCTTTTGGAAAACTGCGGCCGCTATCTGCTTCGCAATCCCGAGACGTCACCTCGTATGCATTCCTTCCTCGAAACTCTTCAGCGAAAGAAGGGCGCTCAGGTCATTGGCCAACAAGAGCGCATGTTGATCGAGAACGCTGTCTACTACGTGAACCCACCAGAACGCGCTGCAATCGAACAGAAAGAGCGGACGCCAATTGAGCTCTTCCTACGCAAGATCATGTACCAGGACCTGACTCGTCGCACGCTGGACAAAACCATCAAGCAGGTACGCAAGATGCACTGGGAAGAAGAGGAAGTAGTCAATCTTCTCCACAAGGTCTTTGCAAAGCCGGGGAAGATCAAGTACAGCAACATCCACTTGCTAGCCGTCATGCTCGGAACAATCCACCGATTTCACCAAGACTTCGCCATCTCCGTCATTGACGACCTTCTCGAGTCCATCACATTCGGGCTAGAGTTGAACGACTTCAAGTTCAACCAACGCCGGATCTCTGAAGTCAAGTATCTCGGCGAACTCTACATCTATCGGTTGGTTGACTCGCCTCTTGTTTTCGACACTCTATACAAGCTCCTGAACTACGGATGGGAGGGCGGCTATGCACGACCTGGGGGATACAATCCTTTGGATCAGCCGGACGACTACTTCCGTATTCGTCTGGTCTGCAACCTACTCGAAACCTGTGGCATGTACTACGACAAGGGCGCAGCGAAGAAGAAGCTTGACTTCTTCCTCACGTACCTACAGTACTATGTCTGCATCAAGGAGGCACTACCGATGGACGTAGAGTTCATTGTGCAAGACGCATTCAACCTCGTCAGACCGCAGTGGAAGATCATCACCAACCCAGAGGAAGCTTCACGTGCCTTTGCAGAAGCCGTCAAACAGAACTACCAAACATCGTCAGCTGACAAGCCTGTCGAGCCCGACGAAGACGATCTCTCTGCATCGGACGACGAGATGGATGGTCCAGAAGACGAGGACGTCGTTTTACCCGATGGTGAAGGAGACAAGTCATCTGGCGAAGAAGACGATGAATCTGACGATGATGAGCCTGTGAAGCAAACATCTTCGGATGAAGAGGAAGAACAGATTGTGGTAACACGGCAAGAAGACGAACGCGACCCAGAAGCCGATGCTGAATTCGATCGCGAGCTTGCTAAGCTCATGTCGGAGAGTGCAGAATCGCGTAAGCATGACCGAAAGCCTGTGTTCGACGTACCGCTACCCATGCGCCGTGCTCGAGAGGCTCCAGTCAATGCTGAAGACGTCGCAAACGAAGCGCCTATCCCGGAGGCCCCAGTTCCTTCGCAGACGATGAAATTCTCCCTGCTCAGCAAGCGTGGCAACAGAACGCAGACCCGATCTATTGACCTCCCCTCAGATTCGACCTTTGCTGTCGCTATGCGTAACAAACAGCAAGCAGACACGGAAGAACGACAGCGAATCAAGAGCCTCGTTTTGAACTACAACGAAGCTCGCGACGATGCTGACGATACGACTGGTGATGCGCCTTTTCATTACACCCTTCAACCTAATACCAACAGAATACGTATTGACTCCCCTCAAGGTCTGGACAAGACTCCGAACCCGTACGCGCAGCCGCGCCTCGATAAGGCTGGTGCAAATCGCAGCAATCAGCGTGCAAGGAAGCTACAGCTGTCAGATGTCAATTGGTATGACTCCCAATCCTCTCTTCGGCAGAGTCGCCCTGGAACTGGTACAACGTCTGCTTTACTGCCTAAGCCGCTTTCGGTGGTCGGATCAAAGCGTTGAGACGAAGTGCGAGTCCAGGCTTCTCGCAAGCGTTCAAATACTTGCTGTCGACATTGATCTTTGGCGTTACTTTCGAAGCGCTCTTCTCCATCACGAGGCTAACCGCGAGGCCCTGTGTGGGCGACTGATTGTTTAGGACATGATTTCTGTCTACGATGCTGCAGCTAGCATCCACTATGAACGCCGCAAAAGCTCCCTATGCTTACCATTGCCATTCCTGCAGAGCATGCCATTCGCGGTATGTATCACCTAAGGATATGCAACCGTTCCGGTATCGAGACTCCGTGCTCCAAGCGAAGAGAAAGCTTTCGCCAGTGAGAAACATCCTACTTTGCGCAAGAGCGTCCCCGAGGCAGGTGAGTATGCTACGCAGACGTATGGATATTGCTATATGGCGTTTGCGACAAGCGACGCTTGAGCCGGAGGATGAGCGACGACGGATACGCGTCTACCAATGCGTTATCAAATGACATGCGCCGTCTTACGGACGCCATAATAAGGGGAAGGGACGCGATGGCTCTGGGTAGCAGACGTGAGCGTATTACTGGCAGTGTATTGCTACCCAAAACAACGTTCGTCTTTAGAAATTGAAACTGTCGCTACCTCCGATCTGTGTTTGCCCCATTGAGGTTTGTCTGGTATTCAATCTGCACATTCATCTCCGCTTGCCTGCATTGACTCAGCAGTGTGCCGGATTGCCGCGTGCATGCAGCCAGATAGCGAGATAACAGTGAACAAGTGACGACGTCCAAGGCCTAGGCACGCGCTACCAGGGCGGCGCGCTCGCGCTAGTGAAGCGCGTACCTTGCAGAAACATGTACGTCACGAGAAAACAGAAAGTCAAAACCGCGCGCATGCCCCAATTAAATCCCCATCCCAGGTCATTCGACCTGATTCATATTCCCGACGCGACAATACCTTAGAACGGCTTTTATAGCAAGACTAATGTCTAATATGCGGTCCCTCGCGCTCGCGTTCGCAGGCTCAGCCTCGGCTCTGACCTTGCCGACATTCCTCCAAAGCCAGGGTCAAGCTCAGTCACCACTCCGGCCTCTGGACCACTCGCAGAACTATCAGTTCGATCCCCTGCTGCATCTCCCTGGTATCTCGCCATACTTTGACGCAGTCGGTCCGTACCATCCCCCCAATGTCACGGGAATAGCACGTACTAACTCCATCCAGGCTTTGGTCTCGAGCACAAACCTCCCGTCGGCTGCAATGTCACGGCCGCATCGTACATCATCCGCCACGGCGCCATCTACTCCAACGACGACGAATATGAAGAATACATCAAGCCCTTCCTGTGGAAGCTCGAGACACACCGCAATGGATGGACCGGCCCGCTATCCTTCATGGAAAAGTGGCAATCCCCAATCTTGGAAGATAGATTGGAGGAACTGACACCCTCCGGCGCCGTCGACGCGGAAGCAGTAGGCAAGCACCTCCTGCAACGCTACCACCACCTCGTCCCCGACACAACCCGCATCCTCGCCGACAAAAAGAGCAGAACCTACGACACCGCCGCCAACTTCGTCAAAGCCTTCCCCCAAGCCTCCGACATCGACATCGTCCGCATAACAGAAAACACAAACGGCAGCATGGAATCCCTCATCCCCCACAAATCCTGCAAGAACTTCAGCAAGAAACCCGGCTCAAAGCAACAAAAGAAAGTCATCGACCTCTACGGCGCCTCCGTCGCCCACCGTCTCTCCCCTTACACACCCTTCAAATTGACTCCGAGCGACGTCGTCGGCTTCCAGATGCTGTGCGGCTACGAATCCGCCATCGAGGGCGAGCGCAGCCCCATCTGCGCGCAGTTCACAGACTCGGAGTGGATGGCGTATGAATACGCGTGGGATCTCAAGTACGCGTACATGGTCGGTCCGCTGAACCCGCTGAGTCCTTACCTCGGTTTCCCGTGGTTGCAGGCACAGTCTGAGCTCTTTGCGCATATCGAGAAGCACGACACGCCTGGTGACGGCTGGCCGGATAAACAGCGCTTCTTCCTTGGTTTCACGCATAGGGAAGTCCCGCCTTTTATCGCTACTGCACTGGGTCTGTTCAACTCTTCTTCCGACGCCGCGGAGCAGTTCCCAACTGATCACATTAACTGGACGCGCGCGTGGAAGATGAGCGACCTTATCCCTTTCCTTGGCCACGTCGGAATGGAGAAGATGATTTGTGAGAGAGGTGGTGTGCATGGCGATGAGCCGGGCACGTATGTTAGGTTTATTGCGAACTCGGCGCCGAGACCCATTCCGGATTGCCAAGATGGGCCGGGTGCGAGCTGCGAGTTTAAGTCGTTTAAGAAGCTTATTGGGAAGGGGGCGAAGGCGCATAAGGACTTTCACAAGGTTTGTGATGTGAAGGATTGTCAGGATGCTAGCTGTATGGAGCGAGAGGAGTAGGAGGGTAGTGGTGAGGTGGAGTGTTTTGTAGCTGTATATATACTTAGCGAATGCATCACAGAACAGAACGCACCACCTCTCCAACTCCAAGATTGAAGCCTCTCGCAGAACACTCATGCATGTAGCAATGGTTAAGCAAGTTTTTGTGTGCAGGCAACATCTCATGTATCCTCTAGCTGGTCAGTCGCACATGCCCGACGCACTACATGACAAATTCACACAGAACTGAAACCAAGCAAGTTCCTGTCCAAAGTTATGGCTACGCTATGCTACTTATACATATACACCAACAAATGCAAAAATGCCATGATGCCGCTCGAAAATCGATATAACCTTCCCCATATGCAAGGAGACGACACATGTAGCTTAAACATGGCCAAGACCCATCCTCCGCTCTCATGCCCTTGCCCGAAATGCTTTCCTTCCTATGTGTGTGTTTGTGTGCCTTCACCGAAACGCTTCCCTTCATGTGTGTATCTGTACAATAGCGACATGTTTGTTTCCTGAAATGTAATGTACAGCTCGAGTGCCATGTTCCGTAAACGATCGTAGTCGGTCGTATAGCTGCAATGTACGTAGAGGGAGACGCTCGAAGCGATGTTTTGAGGACGTTCGCGCTCGTGGTGACTCGTCAATCGTAATCGTGATCGTGATCGTACTCGCTGTCGTGAGAGGGCGTCTCGGGTCAACAATCGCTGTTGAGCTTGTGCTTCGGCCAGTCATAACCGGTTTGATCCCATAACTGCTTTGCGTTAGTTGTGTGCTTGTATGATAAGCAAGACAGGATTATGTACTGTGTAGTTAGGGTTCTGGTAAGCCTTCGGATGCTTCTTGATATATTCTGTAGTCTCGAAGCCCGGGGGATCGCACGTAACCATCTCCTCGCCTTTCTTCTGATACCACCGCACGTAGTCGAATCGCATGGTGGCAGGAAAGACCAGGTTCTTCCAGTCGATCCAGGTCCAGGAGTTACTGATGCCAAGGTTGAGAATGAGTGACAGGGGTTCTTCTGCGATTTGTCGAGCTTGGATGTTGCCGTTGGGTCCTACAGAACGGCCGTCCATGATGAACATGGTCTGGTCACCAACCTTCCAGGAGATGTATGCGTCCTTGCCTTCTCCGGGAGCATATTCAAAAGAGTACCGCTGATACTGCTTGTTGTCGAACCAGTCCCTGTTTAGTATTGTGCTGGCAGAGATGGCCTCTTGGAAGGCACCGCCGGCGTAGGTGTTGAGCCCACTGTAACGAAGGTCTGGGAACGCCGTGAAGTTGTAATTCGGATGGTACCAAATGTCGAAGGGGGCAACCTGGAAGCTCTGTGTTGCTATTGGCAGACCTGCTGGACCTGGGTATCCTGATGTGGCACCCACCTCGATGACGTCAATTTCTGGTGCTCCCCTTCCTCTACCTGGCGATGGGTGGTCTTCACCCGGGCAGGTGCATGAGTTGAGTCGTTGTCCAGGTAGGTGAGATAAGCCGTCAGGACTAGACTGATTAGGCGTGATACCAGCATCGCAAGCTTGGTAGGTGTAGGGCCATAGCCCATCGGTTGTACTGAGATAGCCTGGCCGGCCGAGATTGCCCATTGTCCAGGCGCCAGGCCAGAGTCCCTGTACACCAGCTGGTCCTGGTAGCGACACTGAAACTTCGAAGATACCGCCCTTGAAGCACAGCTGGTTCCAACTGTTCAGCATACCGGATCGAAACTTGAGACCATGGTTGAAGAATTCTTCCAGGCGCAGCTGAAGCGTACCATCTTTGGTAGTGACAGCATCTGGATCATACCATTCAACGTCCTGTGTCGCGCCATACCAGACGTTGGGTGCAAAGAAGTAAGGGTCGTCTCCTTCGTAGAACGTGCGGCCATCGTCATTAAACTCATCGCTGAAGACGAGCACATACTCATCGCCAAACTCGCCGGCCCTTGTCTTGACAGATTCAGGTGTGTCAGGGTCGATCAAGCCTGTCCGTATGTTCTCCAGGAGTGGATACTTTTTGTTGTTGACTATAGCCCAGATCTGAGGCCTCCAGGGATTGGGAAACATGCTCAATGGCATACCGTAGGCTGAGTTGTAGTCGATGACGCCTACCGCAGAAAGTACTGGAAGGCCGATGAAAATGAATAACAGTCCTGATATCATGAAAGCTAGGCCGATAGTGGAAACGATGCTGTCTCTTGTAAAGTGATCGCGTATCCTCGGTTTGAACTTGATGTCATCGTCGTCGCGAGGCATGTGCATCTCATCGTCCGCTTCCTCTAAGTCGCAAACCAGTGGCCAGGACAGTATGCCTTTCTCCTCGTACGGCGCCGTTAATCTGTCGTCGATGAAAGACACATTCTTTTTGTCATCGTACAGCTCAATGACGCTATCGTTGAGGCCCGTCACAGACGCATTGGGGGTAAGGAACGGGTTGATTGGTGGTATGCCAGGCGGCGGAGTGGTTGTGCGCGAGCGGGCGGCCAGTCTGGCATAAGACTGCCGTTCTGATAAGGAGGTCCTCCGACTGCGGCTATGGCTACTGGCGGAATCTGAGAAAGGGTTGAAGTAGCGAGTATAGTCGGTTCCCAAGTCTTGTAATGTGAGAGGGGTGCCCGGAGAGCGGGCTCCATGACCTGACAAGTCTGTTGTACTCCTCGCTTTTGGTGTCCTCAAGTGAGGCCGGGGCGGAATGCGCAAGTGAAGACGGCCTGTCGTGGTGCGCGGCCGATGCTTGGTCGACTGGGTATCATCGCTCGACTGCGGCTCGTGCCCGTCTGAGCTTCCATCGCTCGCTGATCTGGAGTTTGCGAGCGGCGAAGGGACGATGGGCGCAAAGGGCAACGGCGAGGATTCGCGCTCTGCCGTTGGCGGGATGCCGAAGTCGAAGCCATGGTCAGAAGCTGGGCTCTGACTGCCGCTCGGCTGGCCAATCAGCGGCTCTTCGGCTGCCCCTGCTGGCTCGGATGCTCCTTCTGTGCTGGTGTCGCGGGGAGACGCAGCTTCCCTCTCGACAGTTGAGCTCGAGAACGACGATCGCCTGAGCTGCTCATCTCGCTTTTGAGGTGATTCCGAGTACTCGGACGACGTGGACGAGGCGACTCTTCGTATGGACGCCATGGCGATTAGCGACCGATTGGCGTTCCCGCCGGCGTTTTGCCCCACAGCGCGCGCTATGTCGTGCAGCTCACGCCAATTGTGATGCTGCGTGTAGTAGCTTTGTCGACAGAATGCTCAGATATATCTTGAGTTTGAAAAGAGACCGTGGGGAGTAGCGGGAGACGAGGGTCTGCGAACGTGTTGTGCCTGACGTCGCGAGGCAAGGTGCTGGTCGGAGAGCTTTGACGCGGTGGGACGTGGGAGGGTCGGGGTGGATATGGCACCTGTATGTGAGCAACACAGAAAGCGGGGAGGCTCGCAGAAGACAAGAGCTGCGTATGCGAGTGAATAAACTTCCAAAAGGCGCGTAGTAGCGACAGTGAGTAGCGATGTTGGCCTGGCAAGCGCGGTGATTGTTTGAGCGGGAGAACTGGTCTGATAGTAGCATTGATGGTGAAGGCGAGTTGCCCACGACGCGGCCAATCACAGCTTCCCCATTAGGGTTCACCAAACAACAGGAGCGGTTCCGAAGATGGGCAGGAGCGGTTGCCTGCACCTGCGCCTGTGCTGCGTCGCGCTTCGGACTCTCCTCATGCTTTCACCACAGCCGAACGGTTACTGGCACAACACGACTCGACAGGTACCCTCACCACTGTGGCCGGAGTCGTCTCCCATCTTCATGATGTATGTGATGTTGTCGCCTCGCAGGCCGCACCTTCTTCCGATTGCTCGAACCGTGGAAAGCACGATGGGCTCAACGACGCACGCGCTTACCTCATGATGGCCCTGATCCACTGTCTCCCATGCAGACAGCATCGGCGAGGCCAATGGATGTTACACAACAACAGCGTGCTGGAACATGTAGCACGAGGATACCGTTACGTGTCAATCCCCATGAGTCGCGAGTATGTCAAGTCCATATCTAGCACGACACTTCCCTAACCTCTCACAAAGGCGCTCTTTCTATCGTGAACAATATCGGCACGTCCGTTCCAACCCTCACATCGTTGGCTTTGACGTGGTTGCTCGTACTGAGCTGACCGCCGTTCATCTGCGTAGGCCACTCCTTGACATCCCATTCCAGACCTTCGGTAGAGATGATCGCCGGTCCGTATATGGGAAGAAACCCTACATTCTCAGTAAAGACACCATCTTCCTGTAGCCCTCTCAGCAGAGTCTCCCTACTCCGAAGTATGAAGCTCAGGCTGCACTCGGAGAACAGCCATAGGCGAAGGTCGGCATGTCGATTCTCTTCTCTGTACATCTCGTTCAGGAGCCCAAGGCCCTGATCAACCCTCCCACCGAGGGTACCAAGGACTATCACATCCCGAACCATTGAGGAAGTAAGACGCGACGAGATTTTCTTCATGCATTTCCCAAAGTCTGTGCTGTATTGGTCACCATCGCGTAGCACAGGAACACCCCGTGCTTCGTAGTAGTCACGCACATCATCGCGTAACGAGTCCAAGTCTCCATGAATCATGTCGGGTAGCTATGCCTGTCAGCGACCTGTGTTGACGCTATATATCACATACTTACTCACGTATTGTTCGCGTTGCGCTATCAAGTCACCTTTCAGCATGTCGTAAAGTCTATTCGCCCCACCATCGGCGCATATGCGGTACCCAGTGTGCTTCCAAAGGCGTGAAAAGGCAGTGAAGTGGGCTATTGGTTGATTCAAAATGAGAAGATCGGGAGGGTTTGGTGTCTTCTCCGGATGGGCGCTTTCCGCAAGAAACTTCGCAGGGTACAGTTCGCTGTCTTCACGTTGCGCCATATTTCTAACTTTCTCTAGGGTATCCAAAAATGAGTGTGGTGATATAGATAATGATGCAGTCAATGCGACTGTCGAAAATGGTTCAGATCGAGAATTCCGGATGACGTGCGCGATGAAGCGGCAAGTGCGATGCAGATATGGCGAACGCACTAAGCCATAGAAGGACTAGCTCATGCCTCCGCGTCTCTTTCTCCACGGATCACTGATACGCAGATATGCATGCCTACCACGGTTTCAACCTTTATTTATAACACTTCGCATGTACAGTTCCTTCCTCATGATGTATGAGATTCCCCTCCCGACTCCTCGATGCTTGCTCTCGGGTTTATTCTCATGCAGGGCGGAGTGGGTCGGTTGAAGGTTTTCGTTGCCAAGTTAATCTACGTATCATGGGACGCCGCGCCGGCTGCATTCCCAAAGGAGTACCTAGGTAAGTCTGTATGCAGGTTTTGTGATGCCAAGTGGCGGCCTGATGAGGCCAGCGCTCGTTTGCTATACCTAGGTATACATCACCCTGGTCAGACCTCGGGAATCCCGCAAGCTTTCTGGTCGCACGTATACCCACTATCGTACGTGCTTCAGTCTCACATCGCCAACCCGTCTTTCGCGCTTGCACTCGCAAATTACCTGACGCTACGACCTTCACCGCCACCATGCCACCATCAGTCCAGAAGTTTCTAGACGATCTAAACCAACATCCCGTGACCGTGCCCTTCGTCGACGTTCCGAATGACATGCCTTATTGGGGCTTCACTATCTACCGGACATACTACGGCCCTGGATCGGATCAGCGGTGGAGCGAATTGCTCCAGCGAATGACTACTGAAACTAAGCTCGACCTCGAGAGCCAAGACGGGGCTGAAGACGACACGACTAGCACTGCAAAGGCTTGGTCTCTATTCAAACTCGACGCTCGATCAGACTCTACAGTGTTAGATGGCTTGACGCTGGAGCAGGTTCGACAGCTGTACGTGGAGGGAGTTGGAGGCCGGCCGATGAACGCAGACGACAACCCGTTTCGAGTCTTCTTCTTGGCTGACGCTGAGGCGCTAGTGGGCTCCGATTTTGATAGTGCTCTGATCAAGGTCGTGGCAGCAGAGTACGATGCCGCTGCTTGTGTATCTGTGAACTCGAGATTTGGTCCGCAGCGTTATTTTGGATGGATGAGGATGCCAGTGCGGTGTGTACTGGCTCTATGGTTCACGCTAGAGCACAAATTTCTTCAAGAAATTGTCGATTCCACTGCCGGTGGCCCGGGCGCATTATGGGACTGCCCTTGGTATGGCTGACGAGCTTCTCGAAGAAATCTATAATCCACTCCGACCAATAATCACCAATCGTTGTCAGATCGTTCGGATTGTTTGCGTTGTGAATTTGCTGGGAGTGTCGCCGTTGAGCGCCCGCGTTGTTGACAACTTGCGTTAGGCGGTAGTTGACATTCGGGTCACCCCCGTAGTTGAGGTAGCGGATCGTCGCTATTGCTGCCTTGATTCTCCTCAAGATGTTCTGGGCGCCGACCACGCCGTTATCTAATTCAGTCTTCACATTGGTATCACTCATGGCATTGTTGAGCTGCATCAGCTGTTGACACACGAATAAGTCAGCTTTCGTGCAGGAAGATCGACAACAACTCGCCATCAAGACAGTAAGGCTGACTCCACTTACATTGGGTTTCACATGATGGATCTCTTCGGACAGCAACACAAAATACGCCCGATTCTCTTTGCTTCCAATACATTCCATGACGCGAGCGTACGTATGCTGAAAACAGGGGTCCGTGGAAGAGCCAGCGTCTCCTGGTAGGGGCGGTGCACCTAGTAGGACGGATGCTGTCGATTGATACGTGATAGCGACTACGGCCCACGAAGATTTATGGATGGTTTGATAAGGCTTCCAAACAGAAGACCTTAGCACGACGCACGCATTTCAAGCTTCGTCGTTTCAATATAACTACACTCGAGGTCGATGGCCAAAGCGAAGCAGGTCTCAAACACAAGCTCTGCTTACGCACAACGGCCCCACGTTAGTAAACCTCGGCCTATGTTTCGGACCTGCGTTAAATTGTCGTTCGTGATGGTTGTTACTATCAACACATCTATATCCGTAACTATACTTCATGGTCGTATTCTGGCCTTGATAGATTGTCGGATGTCGATCGTTCCGTATCTATCTATCTTTACGCATAGCAACGCTGACGATGCCTTGCTAAAGATGGAGCGAGGGAGAGGCACTGGCCACCAAAGCCGCGGATGCGAAGGGGTCGCTGTGCGATTCTGGGAATGCTTTGTTTCAAGGAAGGGTCTATACCTAAGTACAAGTCAGTCGGACATGCGCTTGAGCTCGTGACCTCGAGCAGGCACCACGCAAATTGACTTCATGAGCCTTTACGAGCTCTCACGACGATGTAAATTTCAATCAGATACAATCGCGAGTCTAGCAATTGAGAGTGTGTATGGATAAGTTGTTTCTCGATGGCTCTTGCCTGCCTGGCGAGGGAGGCTTTCATGATTAAGGCCATAGATGGCGGCGGACCGTGCGCCGCTCGAAAATGACGTCTGGCGCAATGCCCACCAACTCTCGGCCACCGCCATCATCTGTGGGATGAAGCACCCACGTCCCGTATAACACATACATCGTCGCCGATATCGCACTTCCACCCAAGAGCGTAGCTTGCGGAAGCTTTCGACAGTAAGCATCGTCAGCCCGCCATGGCCCCGCTCTTCCACCTGGGCAGCTGCGGAACAGGGGTCCCACTGTCTAACTTCACCACCAGACGCCACTCCCCAGAGTCCGTCCACATCATCACCATGAATCTACAACAATAGCCTTGTGCCAGGGACTACAGCGCCTCATCACCGGTGACCCGGACCCGGTCTGGAACCACCCTCTGGGTGCAGACCACATCAAGACCCCGTGGTATCTGGATGATCATGTCATCAACGAAATCCTTGATACTCTACCGAAAGCATTCAATGGTATACAGAAACTTCTTCTGCTGACACCTAGAGCTCGTCTCTGCAAACCAAATCTACTTGGAACCTTAAGACGTCAAGTCGCACTTGCATGTCGCTCGAACTGAGGTACGCAACCAGCCAAGCAATGGCACTGGTGAGGCTTCAGCCACACCACGATTCGTGTGCGACCTGTCATCATGGACATACCGAATTCCACCAGCGCGGGTCCTGTCAGCGCGCAGGACACCCCTTGTCATCATCCACGCGCTCAGGCGCATTCTACCATGAACGTGCATTCAGCATACGGGCATGGTGGCGTACCATGCTAACTATCCTCAGCAGCGGCATTTCGTCAGCTCATACACGATGCCTTGACTTGGCTTCCAGCCCTGCGAAGGCGCCTCATCGGTGCTAGAACAATACCTTGCTATGTAGGACCCTACACGGAAGACATGTATCTCGGCCCTAAACTTAGCATCATGCAAGCTTGATGCCGTATATGATCAGCCGTTGGACGGAACTATCGGTTCTGGTCAAGCTCAAGTCTGCTCGGAATAGACGAGTATATCACAGCTCAATCCCTAACACTTCGAGCAAGCACTCGCTTTTGTCCAGAGAGGCTCGACATTATCTGATGCAACGGTCATTGCCTGACTTCAGTCGACTCTCAAGACACGGTGGTTCTACAGCCAGTTTGGAACAACACGCATTGATTCGTATCACTTGTTAAGCCAAACATACGATCGCAATGGATGAGACGACCATTCATACTCCACGAGACCTGTCGGATCACTTTACTACGCAAGCAGTTCAGCACAACCCATATGCTAGAATGCCATCGAAAAGAGCAATCGCGTGCGTGACATGCGCTAAGGCAAAGACGAAGTGTAACAAAGCTGTATGTACCAAGGCACATCTTGTATAGTCCAAGTTCCTGCGCTGACACTACATAGCTACCTTCATGCTCTCGGTGCATCACCAAGGCTATCTTATGCGAACCAAGATCCACTCGCCGTACTTCAGATAGCAACCACCGATCAAGCGTCAAGAAACCATCTAGACCACCGAAAAGGCAATTCTCGGCCAGTGTGATATCACGCCTCGATTCATATATTCCCTCGACGAGCTTGCATTCTCAAGAATTTCGAGGCTCATACGCCGCAACATACATCGATACCGAAGCCACCGCGAAAGCCAGCCGTCAAATCCCAGGGCTTTCTGGCTATCCAATGCTCACTCCGCTTTCACCAAGAGATTCGCAAACCCTCAACGGCAGTTACGCTTATATAGATACTTCTGAACAGGATCCGGATTTCTTCACTCAGTCTGTGAGTGCAAACAGCTATCTTAACCTGGGCACTATGTCACCGCAAACACCAAGCCCGATACATCCTTATCAGCCCGTATCCGTGGTGCACGAGGCTGATCTCTGCTTGTATCCACGATTATGGTCCGATGAAGTATCGATGCCTATCGAATGTGGATTTGACTTCAATGTCAATGATGTTCTACCACAAACTTGGGCTGCGCCACACGTCACAACCGAAATTTCAATCGCGCAGACACCCTGGGGTTTGTTTGATTTCTTAGACGCATCTCAACAAACCCTAGTTGAGCCAGTATCACACGCTGCCGGACTCGCTTCCCCATTCCAGTACCAGTTCAGAGATACATCGAGTCCATATCATCCTGACTGGACCTTCTACGAACATGTTGTCCCCGACCTGAACGTTGCCACTTCGGCAACGTCCATTCATGACTTCAATTTTGCAACAAGTCGTCCGCCAATCTGTGAAGCTTCTTTGATATCGTAGCGGTACTGGCGGTTCTCGGCTGAGCCCGCTTGGCGACGCGCATCTAAGGTACATTGGCACCTGTTCTATGTAGACTACGCAATACACGGCGCTCCTGTTCACAGCGTTCGACATTTCCAACCAAATTTCTCCCTTTGTGCTATGCGGCTTTCAAAGATCTTTGCACTCCAAACAGTGGATGACTGCCGAAGCCTACGAACAAGGTTTCCATACTAAAGTCCGCCTCTCCCACGTCTGACCAACGTCTCCATTGATAATACGGCTATGCGATGCAGCGACGGTACATCAGAACTCTGTTCGAAAACTCCGCATTCGTCAAAAGGCGTGCTGCTGCAGTCTCCTCGGGGTTCCTGCATATGCACTGCTCCAAGCAAGATAGCCAACCCGCCGCGCTCCGACGTGTAGTCGCCTACTCCTGCCGTTTGAGCGGCTCAAACGGCTAAAGTCATCCTTCGCATGGTATTGGTTCTTACACCTTCGCTCACCACCGCCTCAGTGAGCCAAAGCAAACTTGTGCCTTATAGCAAGCCTACTATGACAACGCTACTGCCCACTATTCCCACGTGAAATCATACTGCCTCCGCCACCCTGGTCTTATCAGAACCAAGGCATGTCTAGTATGATCTTCAACCTTGCAGCCGAGGTCACACGAGCGTTGATCATATGACAACGACCGAGTGTTGTAGTCATGGTGTTCGTTTTCGTCGGAGTTCACAGCCTTCTTGCCACCCTGCATTCGTGGCGAGAACACCCCACTGTCATCCTTCCATTGCTTACTCGCATAACCTACCGATAGGTGGCAGTTCCTTCAGAACCCTCAAGGCAAGGTACCACAGCGCGCATGCGTCTTCAAGCATACACACCTCATGGCCATCATGCATTGTGCCTGAACCTGGCGTTCGATTCGCACGTGTGAAGAAGGTCAGCGTGAGGGTGAACCCGGTACATGATGCTGCGTTGCATTCAGAAAGAGACTGTATGAGTGAGTGGGCCCTGCATCCATTGGACGACGCAGGGGACAGGTCTGGAGCAGCGATTCAGGATTTCGCGCGCTTTCAGCAGTGGCTTATCGGCTACTTCGAACACCTACACTGCGAACCTTGCTCTCGGAGCGAATGGGTCGTATGGTAATTCTCTAAATATCGTAACATCTATGAAGAGCTGCGAGATGGTGGATTGGATGCGCATCTCCTACAGCTGATTTCTTTCCTAATCTCAGAACAGTGTCGGCCCGCTGCGGAAACATGGTCTCTACACATCGACGGACCGTCCCATCACTTGCGCGTGACGGCACGCCCTTTGCGAGAAAACAGCGACCATGGCGCCACAGCGCTTGTCAGACGCATGCACGGCTCACCCATGGAGGGCGCATGTGGTTAGCTCGGCAGATCCTGCGGCCGAAGCCCACCTCTAGCGGGCTGTACCGACGCGAATGTAGCGGCCTGCGGCATCGTATCTAGGTCTTCTTCGAACGTCAATTCTACGAGTTTCACACCACCAAATTTACCCACAGTCAGCCTCTTGAATGATTCAAGAAAAAGGCGCCGCGCCCACCTAGTAGCTTGCTGCTTATCGATAGCGTCAAGTCCAATCGTAGGTACCGTGATCCTTCATCGTTCGTGTCATCATCGTGTGGGATCAGGCGTGTTGCCTGGATGCAGGAACGATGATCACTCGAAGGCTTGGCAAAATGGGACTCAGGTTTCCCATGGTGTCTTCCTGATCCAAAACCTGGCGTATAGCATATGCTACCGGAGTACTGGGTTCTGCAACCACCAGCCCGGTAGTGGTTGGTCGTATTCGAGGCCTTCCGGGACACACACCCGTTCCTCCGATGACCATGTACCGCAGAATCTACGGCGCAAGCACTACCGGAGCGCATGAAGGTTAGATTACACGCCGAATACCCTTGCTTTTTATCGATTTGCAGGTCTCGGATGACCAACACCACCTACATCCGTCCTGTGGCGTGCTTCCCTGGTCATGATTATCCCGACAATGTCTACAGTTTCTTACTGTTCCTATGCTTGTTTGTCTGTTTTATTGGCTGATGCTATACCCAAATGCACTCCTGCCGTTGCCTAGTCTCGCAGGCCTTCTCGGTTACGACACGGACACTGAGTTCGCAGCTGGGAAACCTCCAGTCGAAGTGCATGGCCATTCTTTGTCCATATCAGCTTTCAGCGTGTCACTCTATCGAAAGCCAAGTTATCGTCTCCACCATTTCGTCAGCCAATAGAGCCTCGCATCCATCCATCCAGAGCCAGTGAACCAGCCACATGGGAGACTAGGATGATATGCCCAGGCCGAGAATCCACCGCCATGGAACGGACCCCACTTGCAGCGAGTATGATGAGGGTGGATGTATCATGTGAGACATGAGTCTGGTAAGAGTTCAGTCTATCCCCAAGCGTAATCGGGCCGAACCATGGAATACGGTAACGAGTATCCAGACTGGACAGTGTGGACGCTCTTCCCGTGCACGCCTCGTACTTCATCGTGATCGAGCCACGATAACAGGAAAGGTACCGGGCCTATCAAATGGCACGCAAAATGTACTCTTCGATCGAGTGACCCGTGAAGGATGCTTTGATAGCAGATATCGATAAATTCCAGCAGCAGAGCAAGGGCCTGGATGACATGACGGCGTTGACCGGTAAGGCTGACCTTACCAAAGACTCCTTCTGCGAACATGGCAAGGGTAAAGCTTCACCCGAGTAGTGAGGATGGATCGCAGACGAAGGTTGGTCAGCTCCCTCCCGGCCGTCTTTCCCAGCTAGGACACACATCGCAAGGTGCCACTTGTCTTCTCAACACCAACCCGTCTCGAAGATCCCAATCCTTCCCGTGTCGTCCCGACCCTTCCTTCCCGCCGCAAGCGCTCCCCGAGTACAGTCTTTCCACTCAGCACTAGCTCGAACAAGGTGACCGGCGTACTTCCACTATTGAAAAGCAACGTTGGTGTGAAAGGATGCCACCCGGTCCACCATGGACGCGTATCCCGCCTGCCATGCTGACGCCGTGGGCTTGGTTCTGGGACCTACTCCACATTCCTTCGCGTCGAAAAGCGAATACGGTATTCAGCCGGTCGAGAAGGTTCCGAGGGACGGTTAAGAGACCACGTTGTTATCACCACCCGGCTCTGGAAGTGGTGGCGAGACCGAATTCCGCCATGGCCTGAAGGCGACGCGTGGATGTGCCAGCCGATCTCGGAACGAAGAAAGGTGTGTGAGGGTCTGGGTGCAATCGGCAATGCATAGCGGTCCCTAGTGTTCAACCCAGCCGTCGGCGTGCGCGTAAAGCCTTTTCTCCTCGGAAGATGGCGGAGTAGTGCTCCTTCTTGTCGAGCTACGGGAACGTAGTCAGGTGACTGGGACGTCTTCTGTGAACATCATATCCCCAATCAGTATAGCCATTAGCCACGACGGCCTTCGCGTGTGAATCAAAGTAACTTTGCGTCGTCTCTTCTCATCCTCGGTTACCTACCGCACACGTGGCACGTATACGCTCCACGTGTGGTTGAAGAACATGTTCCTCGTCTCCTAACACAGGAAACAAGGTGTTGAGATTATCGACCTCTCGCCTCAAAGCGTCGTCATTCATATCTCGCAGCGGAGTGACGTACAAACACTCGGCTCGCCGAGCCAGAATGACCTGAGCATGATTCTCCTGGCCTGAAGTCAGCATCTGCCGGTTCTGAATATTGCCTAGAACCCCAATCTCCTCCTGACAGCACCCCCTCCGACCCAAGAGACGAATCAAACATACCTCAAGAACCATCTCACAAACATCCACATAAGCCTCCGCCTCCCAAAAGCTAAACCCAACCACAACATCCACGCCCCTTCCCTTCTCCCCACCACCCCACTCCTCAAACCTCAACCTCCCATGCTCAAGATCCGATCGCACCTTCCACCTTTTCGACACCTGCAGCGGTGTAAAGTTCTGCAACATATTGTACAATAGGGACAGAGAAAGGAACGGCTGCGCGCCATCATGCACAATGCAGATCCTCCTCAGTTTCTTGATATCTCTTTCCCACATGATGCGCCAGAGGATTTGCACGATGAGTTCGCGGCCGGGTCCGCCGATGCCTTTTTCCGTGTGCTCGGGGCGGTACCGGATGTAAAGTTCTTCTAGGGAGGTGAGGCCGGCGCGGGAGAAGTTGAATGGTTTTACGCGGCGGCGGTTTGCGTCTGGGGTGTAGAGTGAAGTGAGATCGGATGGGAGCTTTATCTGGAGTTTTGGGATGCTGGACACGAATGCTGCGGGAAGTAAACTGGTTCTTCGGATTAGGTCGTCTGTTGATGACCATGGGAGTGTGAAGATCGTTGCGGTCCAGGCGAGGGTGTGGTATTCTTCATGTAGTTGACGGCATGTTGATGATAGTGATAATGGAGAGTGTTGCACTGGAGGTGGTGCGGTGCCCGGGTCGCGGGTGAGGATGTAGTCTATTATTTGGTTCTTCAATTCACCCGGTAGCAGGAGGAGCGGGGATTGCTGTGCCATTGTCATTGGAGTAAGACATCGGAATCGTGATGTATGTGCAGATACGCGTAGTAGGACGCGCGCTAGTACTCTCTGTGATGGCGAATATGATGGGTTTTGTTGTTCACCGTCACTGCTGCGGAACGCGTGTCATGCTGTGTGGGGCTCATTCCGAAGCTTAGTCAGGGGTATTTCGATGTTGTCATCGCTTCTGCGCGTGCTCCTGCCAGGTACTCTGCACTTGCGTTGCGACTGTTGTTGCTCACTCTACAGGCGCTGGTGCAGTCGCGATCTTACCAATTCTTTCAGCGCTATCGACAATTCCTACGCGAATTACAGACCAGCGCCGAGCCTTTGTGCATCGCCGTCACGCGTACGCGACGCGTTGTTAACATGCTGCTTTTTCCGCCTGCAACTTCTCGTCATGAACTTCACAAGCTACAGCACCAAGTGTCGTACCGGTACGAAGACATGCCTTGCGCAGTTCGAACAAGCTTTGCGCTTAACGGCATGGCTGCCGCCAACGCTTTCACCTAAACCCAGCTACCCAGGATAGCACGTCCGATCTCGTTCTACCCGGCACGTTATACCTCGTTACCCGGACTGAAACATATCCAGTGTGACTTGTACCACTCATAGTCACTATATGAACACTCTAAATATGCCGCCTACCCCGCTTGGGCTTCGGTCGACATCGCCCATCCGGCAATCTGGAGTTCATCTAAAAACTACCACATTGGGAGCAAGTACTATCGGCAGCAACCGAACCAACACCATTGGCGACAGGCAGCTGCACCATCAGCAAGGAGGATTTGCGCATGTATTAGCATGGTCAGGAGGACTCTGATCTTGAGCGCTGTGCTCCCAGCAGAGTCTTCTTTAGAGCAGGATCGGTGATGGTCGGGCTCATACTGAGCGGTGGTATAAGACAGGCTGAGATGGCTAAGTTTCAGCAAAGTTATTAAGCGGAAAGCAGCAGCAGTCATGAAGTCCGTCGTCCTTCTATGGCTAGCAACGGCCCTTGCGCAGCAGGCTAGCGCCCATTGTTTGTACTTTCATCTTTGTCCTCAGAACTAGTTGCTAACGAACCTTTTAGATGTATTCAACCGCCTCATAGTGAACAACACCATCTCTCGAGAATTCCAATACGTCCGCGACGTCTCTGGCAACGCCGGCACCTACAATGACCTCTGGCTCAAGACCTTTCCCATCTACGGGCCCGAAAACGCAAACGTCACATGCGGCCGCGGCTCCTTCCCCGTTCACAACGCCGATACTATAGAGACAGCGACCATTGTTGCTGGGAGCGATGTTGGACTCATGGTGTCTGGGCCCTACTACGAAGGTGATGTTCAAGGATACATATTCCACGAAGGGCCTGGGCAAGTGTTTCTCTCCAGGCTGCCGGATGGAATAAAGAGTCTGATGGAATACGACGGGAAGGGAGATTTCTTCAAGATCGCATACGCAGGGCCGGCGGACAAGACGACGTGGTCGACTATGGATACGCTGTCCATCAACTTCACGATTCCCGCTGCCACACCCTCGGGCCGATACCTCTTGCGCATCGAGCACTTCATGCCGTCCATGACTCTTGGACAGAGTCAATGGTTTGTGAACTGTGCGCATGTGGACATTGTCGAAGGCGGCAATGGGAGTCCAGGGCCGATGGTCAGGTTCCCGAATGCTTACGCTGAGGATGACCCAAGTATCTGGTTCCCGACGCCGAACGATCTAAGCTTGTACAAACAGCCGAAGCCGGCAGTGTGGAAGGGCTGAACAATGGTCTATGGGGACAAAATGCAAGAGACTGATGACGCTCCAACTATGATGAGAGAGATACGTTGCCGCATGTGGAAACATGCAGAATTGCATTGTTTTATGAGCTGTTTCTATCCTCTATTCGACTACGATGTCCCACGTTCTCTCCGCAACTACGCCCTGTTCACATTCATCTTTCCTTTCATCAGCCTGAGCGCCCACACTCCGTCAACCACAATGATGATGAAGAATGAAAAAACCAGGCTTCCGCCAAATACCAAGCTGTGGTATGTCCAAGCATCTCCAGCATTCAGCTCAACCACTTGACACGCAATCGCCCATGGTAAGACGTAGAGAATGTTCGATGCGAGAGACTGGTAGAGATACCAAGCTGGGCGTGTCGATACCAAAATTGCAGCCAATTGTGTCGACACACCATACATAATGTAGCACCAATCGATGGTTCGCCACATACGTGCGGCTATACGTGAGACCTCTTCAGAGCCCGAGAGATATCGTGCGAAAGGCTCGGCACCGGCGAAGGACATGATGAGACAGAGTGGAATCTCCACCATTAAGACAATGACGACGGAGTAAAGTGCCCAGCGTATCACATCCCATAATTGTCGGCGGGTAATTTGGAGCTTCGCAGCCTGTGAAATGCTCAAAATGGTCGAGCGCAATGCTCCCCATGAATGCCCCACCAAGGTCAGTGTGGTCGCCTCGAGAGCCATGACAGGTACCATGATCAGCCCCCATCGGATGGTTGAGAAGACACCCCAAGCAGTTGCGTAGTCGCTACCCAAGCCGACGATACCGTGCACCAACCACAGGTATAGTGCGTTGCGGATGGCGGATTCCAGAAAGAAGATTGCACCTGGCCTGGCGAGTGTGACGAGAGCTGGTACGGAAGGGGCTATACCGCGGCTGGATGTGTCGCCATGGATCGGCGACTTGGAGCTTACACTCGTCGTGTAAACAAAGTACGCCAGTCCAGCAAAAGCGGAAGTGAGATTGCAAGCGAGCGAGATACCAGCCTGCATGTTCACCGTGGGCGTGATGCTTCCGACATGGAATTTAGAGATGATGATCAAGTCAAGAATGATGTTGACAGCGAACTTGACGGAACTGATAATGAGCGGGACATCAGGTTTATCCAGCGCGCGAGTTGACGTTGAGATCGCATACTCCACTGCCGAACTAAATGCAGAGAACGCGGAGATGCGAATATATGTGACGCTCACATCTCTCACCTCAACAGGAACAAAGCCTTGCGCGAAAGTAGAAGCGCCTGCGACGAAGCCGATACTCATGATAAGCCCGAGGAGTGATTGGAAGAGGATCAGAGTGTGAGTGAGCTGCAGGCGCTCACGGAAACCACGACTGGACTTATCGCCGATGACGAGGTAGGAAGCGCGTGGAAGACCTTCGTTTAAGACTTCTGCGACAACGCCGATGTAGGTGTACGTGTCTGTTGTGACTACCATAGATGAATCGATATTCGCGACCCATAGCTTCGACAAGGTGCTATAGAGAGCTGGCAGGATGAAGGCGCAGACGTTGAACAATAGCGCTCCTATGTATCTGTATACAGTCAATTCGTTTGTCATACCATCTGCGCAGTGTATCCATACGTATCGCGATGTAGTGACGGCTTTAGATCGACGATCGCCTGCTTCTTCCACGATAAGCGCTCGCGATCTTGTGCTCCATCGAACGCATCATAGCGCTCATCTACCGCAGAGCCGGTAGGCGATCTGATAGCGACTACGTTACCGTTTTTGGACGGAATCATCTGGTATCGATGTCGGGGACGTGATTGTGGTGTGAATTGCAAAGGGTAAGTGAGGGTGGGCATGTTTGCTTATAACTGCGAGGGGTAAGGCCATACAAAGCAAGCTTGATGACAAACAATCGAGCCACATGCACATGCACGACGCCGTGCACTGCATGTTCAATGGGTACAGTCAATGGCTGGTGGGATATGAGAGTGAAGGAAAAGGCTATGCGGGATGGATGGTGGGGGAATGCAGGGCTTCGCCGCGGACCGTGATCCTTACCGACGTACCAGGTGTTCCGCGGAAGCAAAAGTCGCAATGTGATAGAGTATTTGATTGGACAGATTGAAGGCAAGTTGCAATAGACGCTGTGCGAAGGGAATGTATTGGCTCGCTTCGAGAGTGACATCACTGGCAACCTTGCTCATACTTGACAATATATGCGTTCGTGACTGACAGCCAAGTGCTGTTGAATATGGAGATGAATCTCATTTCGAACTATGTCTTGGGTCGCGATTTTCGTCGGCCTCAGCACAGTACGAAATACTCGCTAAGCAATGTTTTCTTCCTATACGAGAATTCCGTGTTGGTTTCCGCGTCCGCTGCCGCAAGGTATTGGTCGACATCATCCATCACTTCATGACCGTAGTAGCTGCCGTCCATCCAACCATCCACATAACATTCCCCGAGTAACTTCCAACGTACACCAATACTATCGTGCGCCTGTCTTAGCACGAATGGCACGTGGCCCCCGTCAAAGATGACCACTAGGTCGTCAACCATGGCATGGTTGGGTGCTCTGCCCATGTACCCTTTGACGGTAGTGAATATGTAGGGGTAGGTAGTATTAAAAGCGTAATCTGGAGGCAGATGGCGGAAGTCTTTTGGCATAGCTGGTGATGGGAGATCCTTGGCCCAAGTAAGCATTCGCCAAAATTGGTCTTGTATTTTTTCTGGTGTTATATCGTTTCTCGTCGGGTTCAGGTCTGTGATCCGCTTCGCACAGGCTTGAATATTACAGAATACCTCCAGTAGATTTGTCTTTGCATTGTCGGTCCAGTTGTTAGCCCCAAGAGTATAGAAAAGGCCTGTTGAATCTGGGAGCCATACGTCGGACGATGACAAAACTTTAGCAGATTGGAGAAAATCTTTTAAAGTCTGATATGTGTCTGTCTTAAGTCGTATCTGAGCTTCACTCTCAGATGGTAGCATGGAATATGGCCTCCAACAGCCGCTGATACGGTCTACGATTACACCTCGGATCTGGATGGAGGTAGGTCGAATCAATTCCGCACAGGTAACTCGACTCATGCCCGCTCTGCTTGCTTGCGTTTTACTTCTTATCATGCCAGAGCTATAATCTGGTCGGTAAAGACATGACGGATATAAGTCGTTTGGTCCTCGGAAATCTGCGTCGCGTAATATGTCCGTATTTCCGTTTGTAATTTCCGACCAGGTGAACTCCAGAAAGACGCCTGCAACAGTGAGACTGTAGTTAGGAACGATCCTAGTAGGCCCTTGGACCAGTCCAAGGAGAGCATATATCTGATCCCGTTCATCAGTACAATCAGGAGGGATACTGTGTACCCATTGACAACATCTGTATAGTGATATTCCTTGTGAGCCAGGGTATGAATTGGCGTGCCACGTAAGACGAAAACGGAAGAGATTATGCACCATGTTGATCATGTTGACCATGTTGAAGTGGTGGTCGGATTCAAGCGCAGATGATGATATGGAGTCCAGCTGCTCGATTCTGGAAGAGATATATTCGAGGGCCTTGTCCAGTACATTCTCACTGATATACTGGTTTCCAGCGCAAAAACGCACATCATTAGCGAGAACGAACTCTTGTATGGTCCATAGTCTAGTGAACCATGGTGTTCCAATTATCCTGGAAACAGCCATCCTAACGTCGTCGACAGGGCCGGTAAGCTCGAGGTTGGCAGTTGACATGCCATTATCTGATGCTTTTTCAAGCCCTTCCAATGCCTTGAAAGCTTCGCTAAGATTTTCGTTGCCCAGCCATACCATGACCCTTCTCGCCGTCGCGTAAACGGAGCCCATGTTCTTGACTTGGTTGCTTTTCTCATCGTTATCCGACTGGTCGATGCAGATAGCGTCTGCCCAGAGGACCCGACTCTTGTCCGGGTAGCGTAGCGCTTTGAGAGCATGATACAGGTTTTCGGTGATACGCAACATGCTGTTACTTTCCACATCGTGTAGATAGCATGTGGAGTTAGGGCTGCCCCAAACGTACGAGATAGCTTCGAACTCAACATCGGAATTTGTTCGGTGTATCTCAAGTATTCGACACGACAAGGCGGATTCGGACGACCCTGGTAGAAGCTCGAGAACGCGAATTATATCGGGAGTCTGCAGCGCTTTGTGGATGTAACGCTGGACATCAGGGTGGACCAAATCGGAAGTGTCCACTGAATCGGGCATCTCGATAGTATGAGGATGAAGGAATGACGTTGTCCGGGGACTCAACCCGGAATTGGCTGTAGGATATGCTGTAATGTACTTTGTTCCTGAAAATTACCGATTGAGCTTTTGGTGTACGACTTGAGTCTATTCGTATGCAGTTTGTGAACGATGGAGATGTCAGGTTGAGTTGAGAAGGCAACGAGAAGTGCGAACGGCTGAGGGCTGAAGGCAGCCTCTTATATGAGTCTATCCATTGGGTCTTGCGCAGTCATGCGCGAAGGTCGCGCATACGCCTATCACAGCTTGCCCTGCCGCACTCGCCTTGTCACTGTCGGCGATGCGATGCGTTGCATGACAGGCCGAAATACGAAACTGAAATGCATTCTTGTTTCGCGGTAGCGTCGTCGAGCATACGATTTGAATAGTTTGATTGTATTGAGCAGTGGTGTATTGAACATCCGAGGATGAAGTAGAGATGCACAGGTGCCAGGCGCGCCCCGCATTGTGGCAGACTATGCCCAAAGCTGCCATGGTGCCCCACCCCACGTGGGCCATGTGTGAGGTAGGCAGTCCTGGAGTTATGAGAACCTACTTTGCCTCGAAATGACATTTCTTCAGCAACTGGAAAGAACACAGTTCTCTGCATTGTATATCGCTCGTTCCACAATGATCGCAACTTCTAGATCAGGACGATGATGGCAACTCCTTGTACAGACCACACCTACACTCGTTCGCCTCGGTGTCTTGCTCAACACCAACGCTAAGCTCTCCCAATCATTCGAAACCGACATTCTAGGAGGAGGAATTTCTCTAGAAGGGTATGATGTGCTGAAATCGCCAGTCTCGCTGATCTCAAGATGTTGAACGTCCCAACCCTCTACCGCAAACAACCTTCACAACCACCGATACCCCCAACCCCAACACCCGACCCAAACCGCGGTCTTAACCACAAAACCCACACCCTCCCCTCCGGCACAACCTTCCACATCTGGACACCCTCCCAACCACCCATCGCAACAATCATCCTCCAACACGGCTACGCAGAATACTCCCTCCGATACCTAACATCCCACTCCTCCCTAATCCCCCACCTCCTCGCCGCTTCCTACACGATCTACGCCCTCGACCTCCACGGCCACGGCACCTCCCCCGGCCACCCCCGCGCCGTCGTCCACGTAGGCAAAGCCGTAGCCGATCACCTCGCACTACGACGTTATGCTGTTGAACAAGGAGGAGGGAGACCGGTTGTACTGTTCGGACATTCGCTGGGCGGGTTGATAACCGCGGGGAGTGTGGTAGAAGACCCAGAGGGAATTGACTGTGTGATCCTAACCAGTCCCGCCCTCCCCGGCCCCTTCCCCCACGCCGCCCGACTAGCCGTCGGCATAGCTGCGCGCGCGATGCCAACGGTCTCTATCCCAGGCCGCGCAGTACCCATCTCCAGCCTCACACGCCGTCAGTTCGAGATAGAGAAATACCTATCCGATCCCCTGTATTCCAAGAAACCGATATGTTTCTTAACGGCAGCCACAGCCGTAGACGTTGCAGACAGTGTTAGAGCGAAGATGGGGGAGTGGACAGTGGCGACGTTGGTGGTGCATGGGGATGAGGATGCGTATTGTGATTGGAGGGGGAGTGAGAGGTTTGTAGCGGAAATAGGGAGTAAGGACAAGGTGTTTGAGGTGGTTGAAGGGGGAAGGCATGAGTTGTTGAATGATGAGTGTGGGGAGGAGGTTTTGGAGAGGGTTTTGGGGTGGATTGGGGGACGGGTGTAGAGATGGGGAGTTGGTGATTGTAGAAGAGTGTGTGATTGATATGCTATAGACGCCACCCAATGCAATAGCATCGCAAGCCATAGCAATGCATAGCAATGCGAGCCGGACTAGCGATTATACAAGATGCCGATATCCGTATCTTGTTCTACATGATTGTGGAAGAGCGCGGAATTAAAGTGGTATCGTCCCTGAGCTCAGAAGTGGGGTCATCTTGCGGGGAACATGTGCAAGTTGAAACCAGAGCCATCGCCCAAGCCGCTTGCGCTGATGATCTCCTTCTTAAGAAAACACTGAACATGTCTAGACAGTGCTTCCACTGCTGAACACCTTGCCGAAAGCGTCTCCTTCTTCCATACTCAGCCCCTCGTCTAGAATGTCATGCGCCATGTTGACGACTTCATCTTCGATCCCCGCTTCTAGCACCAAGCCCTCGCTGAAGGCCAACCGCGTCAGTGCAACGAGATAGGCATGATGACCACCTAGCGTATTCACCAACTTGCTCTTGATGTCGAAATCGGCATTCGTCGTGGCGACGTGATAAATCAACTTCATGGTGGCATTAATGGAATCGACTTTTCGCTCTTGAGTCGGTGAGATGGGATGCCGATACAAACTCGTCACGCAGTGATCGAGGTATTTAATCAGTCGTCCGATGCAGAGGCCGTTCTGGGCTAGACGACTAGAGCCGTATTCTGGTATAGAGAACTGCGTCAGGACCGAGATGACGAGCAGGCGAAGGTCCCAGAGATCTGCTTCGGAGATAGCTGGAGTTTCATCAGAAAACGCCGAAGGATCTGGGACGGGCTTGGGCAGCTCGGTGAAGAGGTTGGTGAGGCGATGGACCAGGGCGTCTTCGTTACTTGCTTGGTTGTCTTGGGCGGAATCTGCGAAGGTTATGGGTCCTATTGAGGTGGACAGTGCAGAGGTGCCAAGGATGCGCAACATGAGCGTGATTTGGGCATGTGGCTGCTCTTTGACGAGGAGCATGATGGCGAAGCTTGAAGGAATCGCTTGCCATAGACGAGCTATTGCTGTGGAATCTATTGAGGACACGCAGCTGCTGGCGATCAGATACAGCAACTCAAGACAGTCTTCAACATCGATGTGAGATGCAATCTCTCGCTGCTTCGGGGAGTAGAGATCGGCAACGGCCTTTTCACCCCCTTTGGCTGCTTTCGAAATAGGGTCCGCCACGAGATCGACGAACGCGATTATGAGCGGCACTACGCGCTCGGTGATCTTGACAGCGGTCTCGATCGGCTCGCATGCGAGGATGAAGTGCAGCGCATCGAGTATCAGAGACGTCGGAGCGTAGTACTTCTCGGACTGACACCGCTTCCACAAGTCGAGGAAGATGTGACATATCTGTACTGCTAGCTCGTGCACATCGGATGTGTTGATCTTCGCCAGGGCATCATACACTATCGAAGAAAGCTTCTTGGATGGCTTGGACGGAAATGCATGCGATGTAAGTGCTTCGAGGACACGGTCGGTGCCATTCGACGATGGATGTGACAGCAGGCGGTGCAGGAGGGTGAATCGGCGGTCGTCGCGTCGAAAGTGCTCGAGGAGTGCAGCGTCTATGACAGGACCCACGGCTGGTGCTGGCTCTGCCTCTCTGGGCCGAGTTCGCGGTTCGCTCAGCTGCAGCGCAGGCAGGGGTATGGGGCTCTGGTCGATAGCCTGTCGCTTCCTCTTGCCGGCTTGCTTTGGCGTCGCCGTCTTCTGCCTCTCGCGGTTCTTTGACGGTGATGCCATGACAACGTCGTCGTCGTCAAAACCATCGCCTAGCGGACCTCTCGTCTTCTGCCCCCTCTTAGGTGTGCCGGCTGGGCTGATTGCCTGCGCACCTGACTTTGGTCGTGAGGGCATGGTTCTGCCAGGCCGTCGGGCCATGACAGACTCTCGCGCCTCGTGCTGGTTGAACATGTTGTCCGTCTGCACCGACTCCTTCTCGCGCCGCAGCTTCTCCATCTCGGCACGCAGCTTGGCCAGTTCGGTGCTGTGCGACTGCTGCTGGTCTGCCAGCTGGCGCTCGTGTTTGCGATTTTCGGCATCGTAGCGCCTTCGAAGGGTATCGGCCTCGCCCGCCTTGGTCTGCAGCTTCCCCTTCAGCTCCTCGGCTTCTCGCTTCTCGCGCGCCTTGTCTTGCTCTAACTGCGATGATCAGCGGGGCGTCTACAGACTGAGGTGGACGTGTCGCACCTTCTTGATGCGTTGGAGCAGCGCATTGGGGTCAGCCTGGGACCTGCGCGGCTGCTCTTCCACTTCCATCTGGTCATAGTGGCAGTGTTCGATAATTGCGTTGATGTTGTCATCGATGTGACTATCGTAGCCCTCCTCGTCCAGCGCATAGAGAGGCGGCGGACTATGCGCATCGTCCAGATTGACTACCTCGTCGCCATCGTCGGGGCCGTAGTCCGACTCTGGCTCGGTGTCGGGCTGGTGCTGTGTCGCGCGGATGGCGCTCGCCTCGAGATGCTGCAGAGCGTCGGCAGGGAGGTCGTCGAGGTCATCGTCGGAGAAGTCGTCAAAGTCGTCGTCAGCCATTGTCGGTCCATCTGCCAGCGGGCCTGCGCGTGAGCATGTCCCAAAGCGGTCGCGATGCGGGGCGCATGGACGCGTTGTTGGCGTGTTGGCGTTGGCGTGTTATAGTGCTAGGGAAATTCACATGCAGGCTGCAGGGTCGCTAAGCTAAGCGGCGGTGCCATGACGCAAGCTGCCCGTGGTTACTTGTCCGTCAATTTCACTACTTGGCCCAGTCGAGCCTGCCGCCAACACCACCTCCTTCACCCACCCCGCCCTCACCCATCGCGCCTTCCCCTCCGGCCTCGCCCCGGCTGCCCCTATACCCCCAAGGATACCAGGCGCAACCGCCCTCTCCTCCTTCACCATGGCGCGCCCGAGAAAGGACGTCAAGTTCAACCACCAGGTCCGCAGCGCCAGCAACGGCAGGGCGCGGAGACCCTCGCAGAGCATGTCCGAGTACAGCGACCCGGGCAGTCCGACCATCAAAGAAGACACGGCCCCTCCGGTACGTTGGCAGTCCTCTGCCCACGTCTCCCCAGCTGACAGCGCCAGGCCACCGAACAGCCCCCCCAGACCGAGTACGAGAAGAAGAAGGCCAACTTCATAACGCGCACAACATGGACCCTCGTCATGATTGCCGGCTTCTTCTGGGCCCTCGGCGCAGGTCATCTCTTCATAATCATCATCGTCACGGCAGTCCAGGTCATATCCTTTAAGGAGGTCATCGCAATCGCAAATGTGCCCAGCAAGGCCCGCAGCCTGCGCTTCACCAAGTCGCTGAACTGGTACTTCCTCGGCACCGCCATGTACTTCCTCTACGGCGAGAGTGTCATATACTACTTCAAGCACGTCCTGATGGTCGACCGTCTGCTGCTGCCCCTGGCTACCCACCACAGGTTCATCTCCTTCATGCTGTACATTATCGGTATGTTCCCAGCCTCCACGATGTATGCGCAAACTAACTTCTCCAGGCTTCGTCTTCTTCGTCTTCTCGCTCCAGAAGGGCCACTACAAGTTCCAGTTCACCCAGTTTGCCTGGACGCACATGGCCCTCTTCCTCATCGTTGGACAGGCGCACTTTGTCATCAACAACATCTTCGAGGGATTCATCTGGTTCATTCTCCCCGTGTCTATGGTCATTACCAACGACATCTTTGCCTACCTCTGCGGTATTACGTTTGGACGGACACCCCTCATCCAGATTTCGCCCAAGAAGACATGGGAGGGCTTCCTCGGCGCCTGGTTCTTCACTGTTATCTGGGGTATGCTCGTTGTCCACTTCCTCGGCGACTACAAGTACTTCATCTGCCCTGTTAACGATCTGGGCGCAAACATCTGGTCCGGCCTCGAATGCAGGCCAAACCCGGTCTTCATCGCGCGCGACTATACCGTTCCCTTCCTTCCCGAGGGTCTCCCCATTCCGCGAACATTCAACATCATGCCAGTGCAATTCCACGTCATCATGCTCGGAACCTTTGCTTCTCTCATCGCGCCTTTCGGTGGCTTCTTCGCTTCTGGCCTGAAGCGCACCTTCAAGATCAAGGACTTTGGCGACTCTATCCCCGGTCACGGTGGAATGACTGACCGCATGGACTGCCAGTTCATCATGGGTTCCATTGCTTTCTTCTACTACTCAAGCTTCATCGCCGTGCACCACACCACAGTCGGTGGAGTGATTGAAGCGGCCATCACTGGACTCACCTACGAGGAGCAAATGGAGGTTGTCAAGATCATGAGCAAGCACTTGGTGAACCAGGAAGTAATCTCACCAAAGGTATGTGGTACTTTACCCTTGACACGAGCATCACTAACATCCACAGGTACTGGAACTTCTTTCAGAGCAAGTAGTGAGGAGATGAGCACGTGTCTGTGCGAATTATGACAGAATTAGGTATTTAGGGATGGGAGGAAACGCTACGCCTGACGCTGTTTCGATATAATACGGTACGGAAGGGCATGGGCTTTGCATGAGACGTGTTGGTATTTGGGCGCATATACCCTTTTTGCGGCTTGGTATGGGATAGGAAAAGCATCTGGAAAGTGCTCATGTGCATATAATACGAAAATAAACTCTTACCAATCTGCCGTGTAAGACGAACCGAGGCGCGCGCACGGACGCAACATGTTACGCTGCGCGCATTGAAACTTTGGCAATGCACATCACCCACGCCAATGCCACCCCGCCCTTTCGTGAACGACGGCCTGTGGCGATGCCTGTGTCCGGGGTTTCCGTCGAATGCTGGAACGACACCGTCCATTGCAAGAGGAGGAGCTAGACTGCTACAACGCAATGCATCGCGAAAAGATACCACAGCCCACTGCGGCCGCCAACTGCGTACCTACAACCGCTCCAGCGCACCCTCCGCAGCAAACGACACTTTCTTCTCGCAGCCCGGGGCAGCCCTGAACGGCTTCCGGTCTTTTGCAGAAAAGCCGCGCGCTCTCCCTTCGCACACTTCACGAGACAGACCTCCGCTCGCCCAGCTCCCGACCTACATCCTATACGAACATGTGCGGGCCGAGGGCGCCAAGGGGAACTTCGACGAAGTCATGAATATCTGCAGGGTGTTGATCAAAGACAGAGGTGAGCTACCGAATAGGGAGATGTACACGGCCGTATTACACAGCTTTGTCGACTCTGTCAATGGCACGGCGGGCAAGGTCCGCAAGGTGCTGGAAGAGATGGGCTTCTGGGACGAGACTGATGGGTCTCTGACCGGAAAGCCAAGAATCTTGCTGGATGCGCGGGGCTGTGAATGCGTGCTTGAGGTACTTGCAGTGCACCCGGACTACCTCCTCCGCACCGACATCCTCGAATACATGAAGTCGCGATGGTTCATGCCATCCGACCGTGCGCGCAACTTCATCATAGCCGGGATGCTACGCGAGCGACATTTCGAACACGCACTCGAGTTGCTGGAGGAGATGGTCAGGAACAAAGCACGCGTGGAGAGCTGGCTGTTTGATAAGGCTATATGGATGTTGCTGGAGTTTGGCGAAGTCGAGGAAGCATTCTACGTGCTGAGTCTCAAGGAGGGCGTGCACAGCAAGAGTAGCGGAACCGGTACCGTCCAGCTGAGTATCGCTCTCTGGGGGGCGTTGCTAGATGCCGCGGCGCACAAGCAGCTTGTAAGTGGAGCCTGTGCTGTATGCATTTTAAGGGAAGCTGCTAACACCATGAAGTACGCAGAGACGAGCCTTGTATGGATCGCGCAAGTTCAGCCGGGCTACCTGAAGCCTGGTACCGGCGCCTGCCTGCACGTACTCACTCTCGCCTCACGACACGGAGACATCCAGCTCGCTACCGATGTCTTTCGCGTCCTGACCGAACGGGGTACAACGTTCACCTCGCAACACTATGAACTGCTCATATCCACATACCTCAACGCCAACGATCTCCAAGCAGCTCTGTCTGTCATCCTCATCATGGTTGATTCGAACTTGAAGGTCAACGCTGGGACTTGTGATCCTCTCTATTGGTATCTGTCCGCAAAACATCACAACGATGACAGCAGACCGATGCAGGCCTTCAGATATCTGCAAGATTTTGAGACTTCTGGCCGCAAAGTTCCCACCGCTGCCGTCAACGCATGCATCAAAGCCAGCATCGCAAGCAAGCGCCTCGAAGAGGGCATCGAGATTTACAAAGCCCTACACACGGTATCTCATGCTGGCCCGAACACAGAAACGTTTAACATTCTGTTTCAAGGCTGCCATAGATCCGCCCGCAAGGAGCTTGCCATGTTCTTTGCGAACGAGATGGTCAAGCTGGGTCTCAAACCTGACCGAATTACGTATGATCGTCTGATCCTGGTGTGCCTAGAATCGGGTGACCTGGAAGATGCTCTGCTTTACTATGAGGAGATGCGGTCAACGGGCGCGACAGCTGGCAAAAAGGGCCCCTTGAAGCCTAGAAGGAAGACGTGGGAGACGTTGATCCACAGGTGTGTCTTGAAGGGCGACGAGAGGGCTGTTGCGCTGTTGAAGGATTACAAAGCTAGTGTGGAGGAACCGCGAATCGCAGTGGAGCGAGCTGTCATCGATCGCTTCGAGTATGGCATCATACCGACCAATCTGGCGGAGATCGGACGAGCGACATCCGAGCAGACAGCCGAAGCTGTCAAAGACCGACATGGCAAGCCGGAGGCTGGTCAAACCCCAGACGCTGACTCGGAACTGTCGGAGGGACGAAGTGGGGCGGAGCCTGAAGGAACGAGCTCGAGTGCGAACACCGAGACGGGGACACAGAGCGCCGAAACTGTTGACGGGCTTTCACAGCTTATGAGAGTTAGCAAGAGCACCAAGCAGTACTAGAGTTTGAGCATTCATGCGAAGCCATCAGCAGGTCAGACATCGACTGAGGTCTGGCCAAGCAATAACAAGCTACGATCGTCTCGCGCGAAGTCTTATCTCGCCGCATGCGCAGGTACATACTTTCAAACTTACCGGCGGTTTCTTGCTGTCTTCTAGCCGACCCCACGGGTGTGGAGCAATCAGGCAGATTCCCTGGCTAACCGCCTGTCGTTTCATCATCAAATCTGGGCCGGCGCGCTACTCACGCGCGTCGAGCAAATTGCGTCTCTCGCCCGAGCTGCCTGCTGCCATCTTCCGACGTTGCGGAGCGCGCACGGCGATGGTGGAGATAGAACAAGTACCGAGGCCGTAATGCGAACCAATCGCGCCGCACGCGTATCAAGGTTTTTAAGCACCTAACGTCTTCTTGGAAAAGCTTAAATCCTGCCGCAGAGCCTCAGTACAAATTCGGCCCACATGAAGGCTCAACCGTCATGATAGCGCTGCGACAAGGGCGTAAGGATTTTTCCTCCCCAGCCGCTCGCTTTGAGGCGAGCGACGCCGAACTATGGCCGCGGACGCAGACGCGCCCTGCTTCGTGGTCATGCTGCGAGTCAATTCCCGCAAGCACGGACTGCAGACCGGTCAAGAAAATCGAGGCCGTTTGTGGAGGGTTACCTGCTAGTGTTGCGGTGTATGGGGTCGGTGCTAAATCGAGGCATCCGGTGCAGCTCGCTGGCTGGCTATACCTGTATCTCCGGGTCAGGGTGTTTACCCCCAAAAGGCGGAGCACTAAGGCCGTCAATAATGCATTGACTGGAGTTTGTCTCCAGAGTAGTGTGCCCACATTGCAGGATATTGTGGGGTGCGCTCCTGGAGTACAAGTACTGAGCTGCTGTCCATCTCGTCTCCTTCTGTAGTCCCCTCCTCTCCCCTCTGAATCTTCCTCCCTTCGTCAAGCTTCACCATGGGACTCACCGGAAAGACTCTGCAGACGGCACAGCTGCTGCTCGTCGTTCTGCCAGCTTTTGTGCTGTTTGGATACAACCAGTCTGGTGTGGGTGGTCTGTTGTCTCTCCGTGACTGGAACGACCACTTCCCGGAGATCAACACCATCGATACTACCGGCGCGGAGAAGAGCAGCAACTCGACCAAGCAAGGTGCTGTCGTCGCTACCTTCACCATTGGCGCTCTCTTCGGTGCTCTGTCTTGCTCATGGATCGGCGACATCCTCGGACGACGAAAACTCATCTTCGGTGCCGCATTCCTGACTCTCGTCGGCGAGATCCTACAATGCACTAGCTTCCAGCTCGCGCAATTCGTCGTCGGTCGCTTCATCCTAGGATGGGGAGTCGGAGCTCTCAGCGCTACCGTCCCAGTCTGGCAATCCGAATGCTCATCGTCTGCCAACCGTGGTAAGCACGTTGTGCTCGACGGTTGCTTCATCTCCCTCGGCTACCTCCTCGAAGCATGGATCAACCTTGGATTCTTTGAACAGGATAACCTGCCTCTGCAATGGCGTATCCCGCTCGCCATTCCTACCGTCATCTCCCTCATTCCCATGGCCGCCGTATTCAGTATCCCTGAATCACCTCGCTGGCTAGTCAACAAGGGACGCGTTGAGGAAGCTCGTCTCAGTCTATCCAGCTTCAAGGGTTTGGATCTGCACGACCCCGAGATCACAGCTGAGATCAGCGGCATCGAACTCGCGCTCGAGGAAACTGGCCGCAGCGCAGCGAAGATGAGCGACATCTTCACTATGGGCAAAGACAAGCTTTTCTACCGCTTCTCACTCTGCATCTTCCTCCAGTTCCTGCAGCAGATGTGCGGCAGCAACCTCATTTCCACCTACTCAACCGTAAGTCCACGTCCGCTCTCGCTATAAAACCCAGTTCTAACCCATCTCAACAGATCATCTTCCAACAAGGTCTCGGCCTCGACAGCGAAACCTCGCGCATCCTCTCCGGCGGCGCGCTGACCTGGAAGTTCCTCTCCTGCTTCGTCGCCTTCTTCACCATCGACCGCTTCGGACGCCGCAAGCTCTTCATGTTCAGCGGCGCAGGCATGGCATCCTGCATGTTGGCCCTTGCCGTCGCATCCAGCTTCCCCAAGACAAACCAATCAGCCCAGATCGCCAGCGCGCTCTTTGTCTTCCTCTTCAACTTTTTCATCCCGATTGGGTTCCTCGGAGCGAACTTTTTGTACTGCACGGAAGTTGCGCCGACGAGGCTGCGCGTGCCGATGGCGGGTATTTCTACGGCTAATCACTGGCTCTGGAATTTCGTTGTTAATATGGTCACGCCCGTTGCCATCGAAACTATCGGCTGGCAATACTACCTCGTCTTCCTTATCATTTCCGCTATCATTCTGCCCGTCGTTTACTTCGGTTATCCGGAGACCATGGGTCGCAGTCTGGAGGAGCTGGAGATGATGTTTACGGAGGGTACGAGCATCCCGGCTATTGTGAGGGAGAGCCGCAAGCCGTTTACTAGTCCTCTTCCTGAGCACATGCTTGAGAAGGGCGGGAAGGATGTTGATGAGGAGGAGTATGTGCACTGAGCACGTGGAAGATGGAAAGGCATACTGATATATGCGTTTGAAGAGCCTAGGTCATCGCAGAATACTAGCGATGCTATGAATAAATGAAATGAGATACGATCAAACTCAAGACATCACCTACATAACAGTTGTGTATTATCGTGTCAACTATACCTGTAGTCTCGATTCTGATAAAGAACGAACATCACAGACGCGCAGCTCTACGACCTACTCTCACCGGTCGCACGAGATTCCAAACTGTTGAATGACTCTTCGTTCGGTCCTTGTTGTCTGATCATCGCCGCGATAACCCCGGATTCCACGATCGACATCTTAATTCTACTTTTATATTCCGGGGGACGATGAGATGGCAAACTACAAACCACACGTTGAACTAAGTCACCTCAGCCTTCTTAAACACAGGATAAGCATAACACTACACAATACAAGCAACCAAAGCCACGATCGCTTGGGAAACTTTTGCACCATGACATCATTCGATCTGCAAAAAGGGTCCTGACGCTAGCTGCTTTGAGACGCCCCGCGTCAACGCAGTTGCCACCGGGGCACTGCGATAGGCTGAGTAGTAGGATGGTTTACCTGTTTGGTGATTCTGCTGCATGTCTCGGTCGTTCGTCCAGGTTATGCGACTGGGTTGGAGTCCTAATCGTCTGGTGTCAAGCTCGTGCCGAGCTGGAAGCTAGCCATTACCAGCCCTGGAGGGAGGCTATGTAGGTAGCTACCTCGTATTCGGTTGCTCAGCCATGTGAGTGTGAGGTGTCTAGTTGGAGGCAGTGAGAAAGATCGTGGGAATAAGTTGATTTTACTATTGATGCCCGGATATATAACCAAGCGAGGACGCTATTGCTTGGTGGTGTTGTTATAGCTGTCAGACACGCCTTACCTGCGTCCATAAGCAGCAAACTCTCGAAGAAAACCTTGGAATACACACTACACAACACCACGACTACTCCGCTACAGCCCACACCAACAACAACACCAACAAACATGACAGAAGCAACCCCCAAAACAAACGACTACTACGCCCCAACCTCCTCCACCCCCGACACACCCCCAACCTACCCCTCCACCTCATCCTCCCCACCAACCTACACAACCGTCGCCCGCGCCCTAACCACCCTCTCAGAAGGCGACCCAGACGAAACAATCCCCGTCCCCATGATAACCCGCACCCTCGCCTTCTCCCTACACAACTACAATCCGTTCTCACGCAAACAAGGCGAAGTGCGTCAATCGATAATAATCCGGCAAATGAAGCGATCGTACTACAATGCACATTACGCCAAGGATACCGAGGGGAATTTCGTGGGGACGGGAACTCCAGCGCCGGATCTGGGGTTGGTTTTCGTGCCCGGGAAGAGCAGTAGTGAGGATATGCTTAAGCAGGCGAATGAAGTTGCGCTTGAGGTGCAGAGAAGGAGGGGGAAGGGGATTGGCAAGTTTGGGATGCCGCAGGATGGCCCAGAGGGTGCTATGATGGGTATTGCGCCGCCGGGGGGTATGTGAGGGGTGAGATGGATGTTCTGAGTTTGGGTAGTTGGATGGGAATGGGCGAATTGGGTGGAGTTTGGAGTCTGTTATTTGATACCGTGTCGACAAGGACTTCATCAACAAATGTTGGATTGTGCCATGTTCTACGTCTAATAGTAGCCCTTGTCATCCCACGGACTCCTCCTCTTAGCCCACTCCTCAATCGGCGTCAGCTTAACTCCCAATTCCTCCACCACAGGCTTCATATCAACATTGAACGGCTCATCTTCCGCCTCATTGTAATACGTATACGCCTTGAACATCTGACTAACAATCGTGTCCGTGTCCAAATCACGCCCCTGCATCGCCTTGCCAATCTTATCGCAAAAGTCTGCAACAGTCTGATTCTCATAACTCAGCTGCTTGTCCCAGGCTCTCGATAGCTTCTCAGTTAGCTGGGAAAGAACAACGGTTTCAGCACCGCCGATAGGAATGTCGCGGCCAGCAATCTCAGGATGCTCCATAGCGGCCATCATGATCTGCGCGACATCGTGGTGACAGATCCACGACACGCGCAGGTCGGGCTTGTGGCAGTAGACAACGGTGTTGCGGTCGCGGATCGGAGGTAGAGCCCAGCCTTCGAGGAGATTGTCGAGATAAACCACGGGCTCAATGCTGATGGTCGGTACAGACTCCCTCAGCAACCTCCTCATCTCCCTTCTGTCCTCTTGAGCTACGATGTCTTGAGATTCCTTCGGCACCGGCATACTCGTGTTGAACAGAATCAACGGGACGTTTGCCTTCTTTGCGGCTTCACCGATGTATTTGGCCGCCGCGATGATGGGCTCGGATTGGTTGAACGAGGTACTCGGGAGGTTGAGAAAGACCCTGTCGGCGCCTTGGAGTACTCTTGCAATGGCTTCGTGGTCGGTAAAGTCTGCGGCAAACGTCTCCACGTCCTTCCCGTCTACCAAAACGGGCTTCGGATTGCGGCTCACGGCGACGACGGAGTGGCCTGCTCGGGCGAGGGCGTGGACTTGATGACGCCCTTGGACACCCGATGCACCAAAGACGATGACGCGCATTCTGGCGGTTTGTGTTGCACTTTTTAGATCCGTAGGTTCTGGACGTATGTCGAAGCTGGTATATTTGTAGTACCTAGGTACGCGCCTGCGCCAGGGTCGTTTCAACTACCATGTTTGGCGGTAGTTGGGTGGGTGCAAGTGCGGAGATTCGTGGGTCGCTCGGCCGCTGGCGAACCGGGAGGGTGTCCGGGAAAGTTTACCCGCAACGGTCGCTTAGATGTCTGGAGGTATGACGCCTGTTGAACCCCAGATTGTCTTGAGCCCTGATACGAAGTTTGGCTGTAGATTTCGCTGGATGATCCTGATATCGGATCGGAGAGTTATCCAGTGAGTTCGGTGGTCCGATGATTTTGTATCCACCTAGGTAGGTCGCGTGAAATCTGGGGGTTTTATCCCGGCGTGGGTTTTATCCCGACGTGGGTTTGATTCGACTTACGACAACGATGACGAGACCGTCTCTCGAGAAAATATGACCTGATCGGATACGTGGTCTTAGATAGCCATGATAACCGGGCGTCGACGGAAGGAATCAAGCAAGCTACGTGTACAGCACGACACAATCTCCATGAGCTTCCATGCTGAGGTCATCCACTGCAACTCGGGGAGATATACGATTTCAAAGTCCGATTCGAAGCATGGGATTTCTAGCGTGAGTATAAGACTACCAAAGACTGGACGGAACATTAGTACTCTGCCCCTGCCGTTGGTCTAGGCTGGCACAGCTGGATCTAGATCATCTAGGCGTGCTTCGGAAGCGGGGGGCATCGGACAAGGGATCTGAGCGACGGGAATAGTGTATCAGCCGGAAACAATGGATAGCTCAAGACGCAGTATCCGATTGAAGGGACACATTGATGCAAAAAGCAAAGGAGATCATGCAGATAATGTGGGGACAGCGGGAAGTTGGATACAGGATTACTCTTTGGGCCGAGCGGCATGTCGGCAAGTTGGCATTGATGTAGACTGGGATTGCACACATACATGGACTGTATAGAGAGACTGACAGTCACTTGCATGTGTAGCCGATATGTGAGCAGGTTGAGAAGGCGGTGTGACATATTGCTTGCAGAGGCTTATGATGCTTGTGCCTATCGTGAAGCAATACCGGTGATGTATATAATTTCAACAAAAAATGAACCAAGGTCGAAGTATACACCCATGTCACATGTCACTGTCTCAAGCTGTGTAGTGTCGGCGATGCGTCCAGATCAAGAGCGGCTTCCTTACGGCTGGTAGTGTGCCGCATTCACAAAGCCGCCTCTGGTACCAGGGTAATCCCCGAGAGGGCTACGATAATCTCTATTACGTCGTGGCGAGTGCATTAGGAGACTGTACTCGGCGTCGACTTAAGCAATCTGGATCTCGCAGGTTGAGCATACACGAATGCGCCGGCATCTTCGGCTGCAGCCTCACAAATGGTCGGCCTCGCTAATCACTATTTACTCCGCAGATCGTTGGCGATCCGGGGCGCGATGCGGAGGAAGGGCTAGTTTGGTACACCCGTTGAAACTCGTATCGCTTCTTTATCGAATCGAAACGACGGGTCGCCACTACAAAAAGTAAATTTAGCGACTTTGGGGGATGCTCCCTTGAGGGCGGTGGAGTTGCGTATAGTGAATGGGTCAGGAGCTCATCACTGGGATTCCTAGCTGTCGAGCCGTCCCGGAAGGAAGTGGATTACTCACCAGCCTTGCCCAGTTCCTTGGATTTAGGGCTGACATGGTATCAGAGTCGACGGAGACAGGCTGCAGCAGTGCGAGTTGACATTCTGCTTATGCGACGCGACCTACTCATCTACTGGCATGATGCTTGCAATCAGTCCCCAACAGCCTATGAGGAGTATCATCGGATGTCGGAACAGACCATCGATCGGACCACCTGAGAGAATGACGTCGAATATGCATAGCAACGAAGAGTCCAGCTCCATACTCTTAAATCAGAGCATTCGCCGAGAACTAAAATGCAGATATGGCACGCAGCTAATCCCGCGGAGAAGCTTCTTGTTCAGGACGGACTCTTGATCTGGGTCTGAGTCGGCGCCAATGCTCATAGTGGTAGGGGCCTCGAGGTGCAAAAGAAACGAGCTTGCGATTGAGCAGATCCGGGACGGAAGAACGAGTGGGCTCACGATGTTTTGATATGTAGGAAATGGAGCCTCAGAGCACCTGCTACCCACTATTTTTGGAGCCGAGTTTGAGGCAAAATACCAGCCTGAGGGTTGCGGGTGACGAAGGCCAGCGGTAGCGCGATTCCAAGGTTGGCGACTGGCGTTAGCGACGGCACGTCGTGCAACGTCGAAGGGCTAGGAGACAACTAGCGCAGAAGGCCCACACGTACCTGATCGAGGGATACCACTACTGCTGGTTAAGGACGAGCCCCCATGAACAGCTCTGGAGGTTCACCGACGTCATGCCGATGGCTCGGCTTCCCCCGCCGCATCACGAGCGTGCCGTTCCCTCCGTCTCACCTCGTCGCGACTGCCCTCATCCGACAGACCAGCATTATCAGCTACCAGAGCGCGTTGACAGCTGCCGCGCAGCTTGCGGCAATGCGCATTTCCCTGCAGCAGGATGCAATGTGCTTGCTTCGTAGGTGGTCGCGGTACATGTCGCCGCGTAGCATCTCATTCAATCATGTCGCGTGGATCCTCCCCGGGCATGTTTTCCGCACCGTCATGGCTTCTTCGACAATCTACAGCACCGTGCAATTGCGTACCCGTACCACGCGTTCGTTCAGCGCGCCGACCAGGATTTTCTCGCTTGGAGGATAAGTTGGCCATGATCCTGCTTTCCACGGTTGCGAATGGCGCCTACCATGGATCGACGTTTAAATCTTCACTTCCCATGACAAACAGACTACCTGCATCATCACACTCTCAACACGTCCAGCTTCACCACTTCTAGTCTATTCAGATATCTCCGTTATTCACCAATTCATTGTGTCGTCTTCAAAAGGGTCCATTGCACACACAATCGGCACGAAATCTGGCAAAGCGTGGTAGCGAGTTACTTCAAACCACATATCCTCACAGGCAAATACCGTTAACAATGAGCTTAGTTCTCACGCCTTCTAATCAACATCATTCTTACATGTCGGACGACAATTCTCCAATGATACCAGGGCAGCCAGGGTACCCAGTGTACCAACCGAATCAAGGGCAGCCAGAAGAAACACCAGCGCCTGGTAGCTATGGATCTTTTATGCACACATCGCCCACAAGTCCATCATTCCCACAACACGCAGGATACCAGTATATGGGCAATTTTCCGCCGCTCATGTTTCAATCCACGAACTCGCAGGCGTTTGTTTCGGGCGCAAACGTTAACTTAAACGTAGCACCGACTGCGAACACCTTTTTCGGCGCCCAGGGCGGTTCAGCGTTTACTCCTTCCAATCAGTCAGCAAACTCGATTTCTACTCCGACTATTTCCCCATCGCAAACTCAATTCGATCCCGCCGATGCGACCCAATCTTACGAAGGCGACGACAACGACGACGACGACGCCAAAGGACGACACGATAGCCTGTACCCTAAGGACGAAGAAACATCCCCAAATACCACAGCAACACCGTCAACAAAGAGGCGTCGATCCGAGTACGCCGAACCAGGCTCAGCGCGGGCTATATATCTCGAAAAGAACCGCAAAGCCGCCAGCAAGTGTCGAAGCAAACAGAAAATGGAACAGGAAGCGCTAGTGGAGAGAGCGCGGGACTCAGAGCGCAGTAATCGCATACTGAAGGCGGAAGTACACATGCTACAGACTGAACTGCGAGACCTGAAGGAATACGCCGGTCGACATGCCAACTGTCGGGACCCACGGATAGCCATCTATTTACAGAGATTGGCTGACCGTTTGGCTTCGCAACAAACCTTTCCACAACAACAGTTGTGAACAAAGTCTCGCGCAAAACTCTGTTGTTCAGCGACAAAACCTTTTTCTCGCTGTCTAAGAAGTTCGTCTTCTATCGGCGCGAAGGCGGACGTACCTCGGAGCTCCACCATGCTGCCCCAGAAAAGCATCACCACGAATCGCATTTCAGCACTCGGAACTTTTCTGGATCCTGTATTGTAATTGCGTGGGTAGAAATTTCGCTTTCCAGTGGGCTATCAGTAATCACAAAGTTCGATGGTCGGCCTTCACTGTCGTCCTGAGTAGAAGGGCTGGGACGTGTTGGGAAAAAAATAAGGAACTGGAGTCATGGAGTTCTACGGACCCCATTCCAGAGTTGAGTCGGGGTACAATTACAGTCATAGCGGAAACATACACTTTCTCTGGAATGCGATGAGGAAACAAATACCAATATGAAGGGGTGGAACCAGTCATCGGCTGCATTGCATTAAGCATGTAGATGAAATTACGGATGTTCCTTTCATGTCTCCGAGGTGAATTGACCCTACGGACTGATGCTATCTAATCGGATGCAACTTCCTAGTGAAGTCGGAAGTTCCTTCTCACAAAATGAAATGATGTCATTGTCATGCATGTGACACTTGCTACCGACGCATCTCGCTCAAGCTTCCCTTTTGGAAAACCTCGCTGTTCCACGTCCCTGCCCATAGGGGACGTACTGGCGCACAGCTTGTCGCGTACTTTTTGCAGGTCCGTCATTAGTTCCCATCCTGCTGTTCTCAAATTCGGATGAAGTCCTCCTCTTAAAGTCATGATTTATACATGCGCTCTTCCTGCCTCAACGCCGAGAATTATGCCTGCTACTTGAATGTTGGGACCCACTCCTGCCACCAGTTCTTACACCGTTCTTAGCCTCTCGATGTCCCATCATGTGCTCTTCGTCCGCGCCCGTTGACATATCGCGAGAATGTTGAAGCTCCATAGGCGAACCGCTTCGCAGTCTCTTCTGGTGTGCGTCCGTGACCTGACTTGGATGAGTCCAGTTGAAAGAAACCATGACAAAGAACATCAGCAGAGCATCGAAGATGTACAGGTACACTTCGTGACTGAGGAGATATCCCGCATTTCCTCCGAGGTATTCCACGACACGGAAGATGCTTCGAACCATGATGAGCGCGCTTGCGAAGTATAAGTTGAAGAGGTGGCGCTTCCAGGGTAGTTCGTCGAGACTCGCTCGGGATACGGTGGTCCAGGTTTGTACGATCTCATGAGATTGCCGAGACTTGAAGCACGAGAAGGGGCTGTAGCGCCTCTTGAGGGGAAGGTCTCGGGAGACACGGTAGTGGAAAACCGCGGAGACGACGATGAAAAAGCCGAAAAAGAGTAGTTGGACGAACAGACCACCGATGATGATCTTTTCACCGGTATGCAGCGCGTCTAGCGTGCCCATTGCTTGGATGCCACCACCTATACTTATATTTAGCCATAGTCCCGAAAGCTGCGTTAAAGTGATAACGTACCTGCGGCTTGCAACATAAAGCTGAACACATCTCCTGCTACGAACGTCTTCGTAAGCCACTTGTGGCTAATTAACGAGTAGCGCTCTCCGTCGACTAAGAGGATTATCCGACCCAGTATGATATAGATGGAGGCTGCGAATAGTGCCGGGGCAAGTAAGATGAGCAGCGACTGCATAATGAAGGGACCGAGTGCCCAAACATCGTCGTGTGAGAGGTAGCGTCCGATGTAACCTATAACTTCGACTGCATCATGTCAGCAACACCATCGCGAAGCAGGATGGCTATGCAATCTTACATAGACCTCCAATCACTAGTGGTGCGAAGTACCACGTCTTTCTCCTGATGAATTGGAAGATGTGCAAAAAGGTGGTAAGACCGAATGCGACGACGAAGATGATTGCCGCTATCCGGTTTGGGATGTATCGGTATAGAACGTAGGCGGTTGGGTCGTCAAGCGCTGGGCGGTATGGTTCGGTGTCGGACATGTTGAGTTGAGTTGAAAACGAACGCAGGTAATGCGTCCTCGAATGCAGGTGTGATCATTCTCGAAGTGGGCTTCTCGAACGTTTTAACGACAATTGCGTATCGCTCCTCGGTCAAGCCGTCAAGCTAAGGATGCGTTTGCGTTCTGGCTGTACGAAATACGTGACCCGAAATACGCTGCCAAGAGCGCTTGCCGAGCCGAGACGTTTTTTTGCGGGCCCCGTATCGGCCGTATGGCTTCTGCCGCACTAGTGGGACGATATGGGGGTTAAATCGTGCGGCACCCCGTCCAATACGGCGTATCAACAACTGCAGTGCCTCGATGAGATTGTGCGAATTGCACAGCCTCTCGCAAGCTTCGCCATTTATTTGGTCCCATATTAGTGATCATTGCGAAAAGACTTCGCCAAAACAACCCACGACTTTAGGAAGCGCCAAGAGCTGGTTTGCCAGAGCACAAGGACACCCGGTCAGGTCCACTCCCCGCGATAGGATAACTCGGTGTAACTCAGATCCTCACGAGGCTATCGGAGTGGTCGTCGCGCTCCCGGCTTGAGCATGAATGATCTGTTGCGGCCAGTCGAGCCATTTCAAGAGATCTGGTGTCGCTGCTAGCAACTGTTCGCAGGCAGCAAGAAGCCATTGGGGCCACTTTACCACCCACCATACCGGGCGACATTGGGCCAGCATTGCTGCAAAATGGGTTGTGATGATGCACGTCACAGGATTGTGAGCTGCGAGGAGATCGAAGAAATGGGTCTCCAACCTCGCAGGCCAAAGAAAGAGAAGGGAGTACTCGTCGCGATCGGGTGATATGTGCCGGAACCGGAGCCAGGTCGCGTTGAGTGCGTCGATAGCTGTAGCGCAGGCCTCCTTATCCTGACTGTCTAGTAGGAGTTCCGTAAGTTCCTTCAGTCGAAGAATCTCTTGAGGATTCTCCTCCCTTGCGAGCGTGTCCAAAGCATCTAGCGCTTCAGGAGACGCCATATCTGTCATGTGAGCAAACACCGAGCTGTCTTTGATTTGGTCCCAGTGAGGTATCACCACAACCTTGATGCCTTGCAATAACATGAAGCAGTGGTGGAGAGCGCGGATGGGATCTTCGGGGCGTTCAAGCTGCGCCGAACCGAAGTTGTAAGTCAAGATTATCGAAGACAGCATGAACATTGGAATGGCCAGCTCAACGTTCGGCGTCTCCAAATTCTTTCGGTAAGTGTCCAAGGCTCGACTGATGTGGGAATCTGCCTGGAGTAAAAGGCTCTGCCGCTCGTTGGGCGGAAGCAAGGATGCTTGATGTACTGCCGAAAGGGCGAGAAAACCACGAAGAAGGAAAGGATAGTCGAAGCCTAGTTCAATGAACTCGTTCTACAGAGCGACACGGTCAGTTCAACAATTCCACATAGTCTATCGGAGTGGACGAGCCTTACCTGCCAGACGACACTTCTAGTTGCAGGATTTGGATGCAAGGACTTGGCGCACGCCTTTGTCCAATGATGCAGCAAACGGAGGTCTGCGAGCGGAAGCTCGGAACTTGCGGGACTTGCTTCGGGGCTTTCAGCATGGTGTGTATCCACAAACGGTGAAGAAACGCCTGGACTGTGTTGTGGGGAGCCCGAGTAGCTATCCGGTATTGCTGGGAAATGGCAGTGGATATCCAGGCGAACACAGTTCCCACAGCGCGGGCGCGCTTCATTGCACTGTACGACATGGTAAGCGACGACACGGATCACTGCAGAAGAGCCATAGCTTCGGATGTGTATAGCACTCGAGCACTATTTGCCGGGTAGGTACAGAAAATCGCACAGCACACGGTGATTGGCTGGAGAAGACGGAAGCTGGATCGAAGGTGAGCACCTACTTTAGTATGTCTCTGCTTGCATTGGAAGCATCCTTTTCGCGACTTGGTGTGAGTCTTGCGCTTTGCGACGCGCTGTTCCGGCATAGTGGCGACAGCGAGATGGGTATATGAGTGCGATTGAGATGTACGATGCAGGTGATTTGGGCTGGGCGGCGGAAGATCTTCGGTTATGTAAGCCGCTAGCGAGCGACTGGCGTGGGCATTTCCCCGCGGATGTCCGTTGGCCCCTTGCTTTCATTTCAGCTTGCTGAGGCACAGCACCAAACACCTGCTTTATGCCTTCCATCACCGAATCAAGACGCGCGAGAATTGAAAATGAGAAGACAATGACGTTGTCAAATATCGGTTGTAGACTCCACTACGCCGGACTCCGAGAGACAAACCCCATCCCTGTTCGTGGAACGTCTGAACGCCTTCAAATCCAGATTAACCCATCTCGCGCCGGCTCAGCTACAAGACACAACATCAGTTCCAGTTCCTGAACTCCGCCTGCGCGTCGGCGTTGCGCCACCCGATGTTCTCCCTGCTTGCTTCCTCCAGGGCAGTTGGCTTCCTTGTCGACTGAGCGCCTGCGGGCGACGACTTCCTTGGCTGGTTAAGACGCTTGTCAAGGGCCGCCTGCTGGTTTGCGCGCATCTTTGGGCTTGTCAGCATTGCAAATATGGTCGAACACTAAGACCATACCTCAGCTTGGAGCTGTGCGCGCTCTTCCTCGCTAAGCTGCGGCTCTGGAGGTCGCTGCGATGCGGACGGCTGAGACTGTTCTTGACCCATGATCTGGTTGGTGGATACGTGGTTCAAAGATGGCAAGATGGACTTCTTTGAAGTCGATGCAGACTCTAAACGAGACTGTGGTGTCTGTTGTTGTTATATGCTGATTGCATACCAAGCTCAGGCCACCTGCTGTACGGCACGGTGGTCCCGTTAGGCAACAACGCCAACGGCACTGCCACACCCTGAGACTCACTTCCACGGCCTTGTGGTCGATGTACAATTTGCCTGAAACACATTTTCCAGGCTATGCAATTGGCGGGGAAGTTGTCGTTCTAGGTATTACAAGGCAAGGTCGTGTGTGGATGCAACTTTTCCCAACCATGGTACTGGTCTGAGTCAAACGTGCTTAATATTCCTCGCCATTAAATATTTCACCGCATCTATTCCAAGGCTAAATGCTAAACTACATCATAGAATAACTCTTACACTCGATCAGACCGATACCAACACTAATCCTGGAATACCTTTATCATGTTAAACGCCAACAACCCCTACCGTTGCATCGGCAAGGGATTTTGCGGCAGCGTCTGGGCTGCTGAAGATGGCACCAATCATGCCATCAAACGTGAAGACGGAGGACCCGGACGATCTGTCACCAACGACTACAACATGCATCTGCAAATCATTCGGAGCGCAAACCAGCATCGTCCTTCAATGCCTCTGGCCATACCACAGTGTCAGTCGTTGATATACTCGAACAATATGTGGTGGGTTGAAAATCTCCACCGCTTCCCTGCGGGCTTCACAGAGTGTAGAGCGCTCATATCGGAACGAATTCCCAAGATGCCTCGATCTATCAGCGACAAGCTTGTGGACCTATTCTGCGCGGGTAATCCTTCACTTTCGGCCTTTGTGAAAGGGAATGACGACGACGACTGTTGTCTTATCCGTCCCTACCTAGGGCGACGACGGGAACGCGAAGCAAATACATCGCGCTTCCAACGGTTCAGTCTCAGGAACGTTCCATTACACATCAACCAGATGGAAGACCTCGGCCTCGATTACGTCGCCTACGCGCAAACTATGGCAGACGCACTTGCCATGATGCATTGGGGCGCCGAAGTCGATGCCAATGACGTCGAATTCGTACTTGCACCTCCGCGAGCCTCATCAACGCGAGCCTCATCAACGCGAACATCATTCCCGTCACACTATCTCGGCGAACACGTCATGTGGATTCTCGACTTTGACTGTGTGCGGCACATGTCCATGGACGAAGCTGGTTTGAAGCAGGCGTGCGCTGCGTTTATGAGGAATGACCCTTTCTACCCACGACCGGACGGCACTGCGACTGCTGACGGAGCGCTCTGGTGGTTCTTCAAGGATAGATTCCTAGCCACCAGCGCGGGGATACTGGGAGACGGGAGCCCACATGCAGGCCTGCCACGGAGGCTGATGGAATTGATTGAGGAGGAAGGCTGTAGGCGACGGAAGAGGAAAGAGGAACTACAGGAGAGAGATGAAGATACGGAATAAGGCTCGAATAGATTGCGATGTATCTACCAGGAGCATGCATTCGGCCTACTGTTGTTCTCGCCGCAGATATGTACTACTCCAGGCGGTAATTTTACATAGCTATAACGCATCATAGGGCAATATGTCCCCTTCACCTGCTCTGATACTTCGTCAACTTACGTATTTGCTTCTACCCTTTTATGAGCCACTTCTGGACATATATTTTGTCCTCAGCGCCAGACTATCGTACAACTATCCCCCCTAAAGCACACAGCAACTGTAAATGGAATGGGAATACGAGCTGGCTTGGCAGGCTACGCCTGTTGATCGCTAAAGTTGAACGGCGATGTTCTTTGTGCCTACCGCCAAAAAGATAGTTTGACCAAATATCCCCGATGCAAAACCAAATACAAAAAGCAAAGTTCTGTCTTCTCGCAAAAATTTGCCTCCGGAACTACCCCCGCCATTGCTCCAGGCCCTCGTGGCTACTATTTCACCCCAACACCGCCAAAAAGATATTCCCACCCCATTTTCGAACGCAAAGAGAAGGCAAAAAGAGCAAAACAAGTAGCTTGACACGAGTGGGGTTCGAACCCACGCACATTTCTGTAGTAGAGATCCAAGCAGGGCTTAAATCTACCGCCTTAGACCACTCGGCCATCGTGTCTGATGGAGAAACTGGACAAATTTTGGAGATACAACATCTATATTGCCGAGGACACAGCACAGGAGCCGTGCCGTAGGCATAAAGAAAAGGATTTGGTGATATTTGGTATCTTTGTCGTGGTGCGGGGTAGTAGAGGGGCAGGTCGACTGTGGTACAACATCGACTTTGTGGCGTGGAGACAACACTCAAGAGAACGCAGTACCAATATAAGAATAGACAGTTAGTTCATCTTCAACAACTTTTCGAAGCATATGAACAGATACATCAGGCCAAACGAGTGCATTAGTTAGAACCGTGCCCTAGTTATCCCTATAATGTACAAATCCATAACCAGCCCTACACTATATACACCCAGCCATTAGATCCCATCCAAGCCCCAAAAGCCGAACAACTCAATCCCCTACTACCTTCATCCCCCGTCTACGCAACCCATCGCTTACCGAGCGTCTGCGCCGCCTTCGCATCATCAGGGTTGTTCTGAGCCAGCGCCGAAAGAATAGACGCAACATCATCCTGGCGCTTCTCAATATCGCGACGGGCAGCAGCAGCAGCCTCAGGGTCGACCTCGGCGAGCGCGTCAAGGCAGTGGGCAGCATCGTCCTGGCGCTTCTCGACGTCGCGGGTCTCGATGTCACGACGGGCAGCCGCGGCGGCCTGGGGGTCGACCGCCTCAAGATCATCAAGGCAGTGAGACACGTCCTGGCGCTTGGTAACAGACTTGGGAGTAGCGCCACCGGTGGGAGCAGCGTTCTGAGCAGCAGCGGCGTCATCGGGGTTGTTCTGCGCGAGGGCAGCAAGGATGGACGCAACGTCGTCTTGACGCTTCTCCATGTCGCGAACGTCAATGCTGCGGCTCTTAATGTCGCGACGGGCTGCTGCTGCGGCCGCGGGGTCGACCTGCGCGAGGTTGTCGAGGCAGTGGGACACGTCGTCCTGACGCTTGGTGGTGGATGTGGAAGACATGGCCTGCTTGGCTGCGGCGGCATCATCGGGGTTGTTGGCCTCGAGTGCGGCGAGGATGGAGCTCACGTCGTCCTGACGGCGGAGCTTGACCTTCATGGCTGAGGCGGCGGCATCGGCATCTTCGGGGTTGTTCGTACGGAGAGCCTCGAGGATGGAGGCAACGTCGTCTTGGGGACTAGCTGGGAGGAGTTAGATGTGTGTCCAGTGAAGCATACTTCTTCATGCTTATCAAAACCTACCGGTAGCGAAGACGGCGCTGGAGAAAGCAGCAACGGCGACAAAGGCTGTGTAACGCATGTTTGCTGATTGGAGGTTTGAAAGTATTGGTAGTGAGAGTAGATTGAAACTGAATAGAAGTGACCGGCACAGATATTACAAGATGATAGTACTGATAGGATGTTATTTGCTCAAATCGACTCAAGAAGACATCGAGCTCTAAATACCACAGTCCGGAGAGGTGATACCCGCACAGCCAAACATCTAAGCTTCGCCGCGTCAGATGTGGAAGCTTATCACGAAACCCACCTTGCCTAGTTTCACGGTCTTGGTACGAGCCGAGTAAGAAGATGCTCCATTGCAGTGTTCGTACGCAATGCATGTTCCGCAGTCAGCAAGGAAGAGTGTGGTTGTTTGGTTTCCGATGTTCGGTCTTTGGGAGCGGGTTGGAGTGTTCACGTATCGTGTTTCGGAAACAGCCTCACCATCTACCCAGACGCAGATCTGAAACAACGCAGCCTCGGTATCTCTATACAACTTGCGCAGCAGCTCTTGCTTTTTCTGTGACCGTAGCAAGTATCACGTCGATCTGGGACCAAACGCGGAGGCTCTAGAGACGTGCGCCGCGCGGACTTTGCCATGCGACGCTGCGTACTGATCTGCTCACGGCTGTCCACAGCATCGATTGCCCTAAATGATCGCTATAGACGCGGCCCTTAAAAAGTCTCATAGTCTCTACAAGTCCTTCTCATATGGGATAGTGTATTACGCGCGTCTTTCGATCGGGGGAGGGTCGTAGTGACGTGCGGAGTTCGCGGAGGTTCGGATCGCTCTCGACTCGGGGAGCTTCAAGTCGTGTTGACTGCGTACTGCTTTCTATCAATTGACTATCAGCTCGGTACTTCGAAGTAATGTTGCTAGGCTCGTACCTGGTGTCTGTGGCTTCCATCGTGCCGCGGGTTGTCGAACAACAACAACAATGGGAATACGGTTGCCATCTCACCCACACGATATGCGCTCCTATATTTCCAGGTGAAGGATGCAACAGGCCTTGAATCAATTACAACAGCTAGGGCAGCTCTGTCCGTTCGTTCTCCAGCTTCCGCTCACGGTAGCGGGTCGTACCGAGGCAGCCTCGAAATCGCGGGGTTCTGGGGTAGAGCATTGCGCTGTCCACCTGCGGCGGGATGAGATGGACTATTCAGTCTAGGTAGTTAACAAGCTCAAGTCGAACTTCGACATCGTAGTGGGGTGGGCAGCATTGAGCACCCACGGGCTTGCGAGTGAGCTCGAGCGAAAGCTTGGCATGACCAAGTCTCAATATCGGACAGCTCGAACAGCAGTAGCTCATCACGGAACGTGGCACGGGTATTGACAAACGTCGGCATTGGTTGTGAGGGTCCATTCGAGTCCATTGAGTTCAACGTCAGTCATCCGCACATGTCATTACCATAGCTACAGCTTCCGCACATATACCTGGGTAAGGAAAGCGAGCCGTGGTGGTAGCTTGCTCTTCAGATTGCTCGTCTAAAGTACATGTTTTACACAATCTGACCGGCCACTAGAGTAGGAAAAGAGGTAGTAGTCGTCCCTATGCACACACCCATCCGCAAGAAAAGTTTTCCACCTTGCGGCACCCCCATACCGTTGACCCCAAATGTCCGGCAGTCCATGCAATGCACACATCTATGCGACGTAGAGGAGCAAGAAGGACATCATGAGCGCGAAAAGACCAGTGGCCTCAGCGAAGGCGAAACCGAGAACGGCGTACTGGAAGAGCTGACCCCTGAGGGAAGGGTTGCGGGCAACACCCTGGATGAGACCACCGAAAACCGTTCCGATACCGACACCGGCACCGGCAAGACCGATGGTAGCGAGACCGGCACCCTGGATCTTGGCGGCAGCGACCATGGCGGCAGCGGTGGACTCGGCGACGATGCCACGCTTCTGGATGACGTTGCGGGCGGCGTTGTTGCGGAAGGCGCTGCGGGCAGCGACGAGGGTGTTCTGCTGGGGAGCGCGGGCTGCAAGATGATGGTCAATGGCTGCTTGATGAGCTTGCAGAGCTCAAACCCAATGGCTTAAGCTGCTGCGGCAGGCGCGAGACATACCAGCGTTGGAGAAGCCACGGGCGGCCACGCGGGCGGCGCCGAAGGAGCGAGCGATGGCAACCATGGTGATGGTATTGACGGTCGGAGTGGAGATGAGTTGGAGATGAATTGGTCCTTCAATGGATGGGGAGTGGTGGGAGGAGGATGGAGGAGGTGGATGCAAAAACTCGCTGAAGGGTTGATTAGCCGCCAAGAGTCCGTGCGGGAGCTCACATCGGGTTAGCGCTCCCCGTTTACTCCCGACAACCTTTACCTCGTCGACCGTCGTGAAGTCTTTGGGAGGCGTAATGACTTCTTCTAGCTGCTCGTAGTCCTCCTGAGTAAGGTGAAGATATTGGGAAATTCTTGAGAGCCCGCAATCTTCACAGAGTTTGCAATCGCTTTCCAACCGCTCCACAAACATTCCCCTCAACCGACACAACCGATCTTAGATGTACCACGACATCGTTACGCTTATGCACATTAGAACGCAATATTTCGAGCGAATTTAAGCACGAAGCCTAGCCAGACAATGCGATAATCTCATCGGAGATCGTTCTCTACTGTGTATACGCTCTGATGCGTTGTTTATATTGGCTCTGAACCTCATCTGTGGGGTACAGATAAGATGCCTACACGCTGGACGGAGTGCAAGAATACCTGCTGCCGACCGTTCTTCTAACCAATTTCATGGGTCACAACAATCCGGTATGGCAGATTCAAGCGATGTAATTGCGGTCTTCGTAAGGTTTCCCAAAGCGTCACCACAGACGTGATGGCGGGAACGACATTCTTCATGTTGCATGAGATACCTTCGAAGCAGCCATAGTGGACGCTACGATGCAAGGTATACATAAGGTTTGTCCTACCCAGGAGTTGTGATCAACTGTTATGTAAGCGACTAGAGACTTTGTTTGTGATAATGTAGTGTCAGTCCCTCTAAGCACTAGAATCATGACAGGTGTCACTGCACACAATCTCTCCCCGGAAAGACACGAAAGAACAAACTGTAGTGCTCACATCGAATTCAACGACGAAAGCTATTCCCATATAAGACTTTTGGTAAACATGACCCTTCCCACCTCATCCCATCCATGCCAACCATCTACCCATCCAACCATCCCATCCATATCGGCCGTAACAGCCCACCACATCTCCTCGCATCAGCACTTGGTATCGGACTCAAAAAAGAAAGATTACAATACAGTCACAGCCCCGAAGGGCCGTGATAAGAAGTGGTATCGGACATTAGATGGTCGTAAAGACCGAGCGCAGAGCAGACGTCGACGCCCAACTCTCGTCGCAGGGAGATCACAGCAGGTGCGACTCGATCACTCCCCGCATGCGTGAAACAGTCATTAGTTGATAAAAGGAAACGCCTTGTCAGGAAACAGTTGTGCTTATTCGACCATTGCGCTAATGGGCGTGCCAGCGCGGCTCTCGTCCACGAATTCGCTCATCTTCATCTTCTTGTGTCGCGGGCTCTCGGCCTCGATCTCGTCCAGCCGCCTCTTCAGGTCCGCTTCTCGCTGCTTGGTCTCTTCGAGCTCTTGCCTCAGGGTTGATTCCGTCTGTCGTGCTGACTGCTCGCTCTGTTCGAGTTCGCTAACACGGTTGCGGAAGAGATCGTTGATGAGCTCCATCTCCGAGACGCGTGTCTTGAGCGCAGTGTTTTGAGCGGCAAGAGTCTCGTACGGGAGAGGGGCTTCGAGGTGGGAGCCGTTGATCGAAGAGTTGGCGGGGGACGGAGCACGGATGCCAAAACCTGGTAGAGAGGGCGAGTGGAAGTCACCGCCATGCAAGGCCTGCTCGAACAAGTGTGATGGTGCGATGTTGGAGGGGTGGTTGAAGTTCGGGGTACCGGTGCGGGAGATGGGCGATTGCGAGCGGTCGGACAGTCCAGAAGAGATCTTGCCAGATGCGCGGCGGTGCTGGGCTAGGGCTAGCTGGCCATCAGCATCGGGATGCGCGGCAGGAAGACCACCTTGGTCGCTTGTCTGTCATGTGTTAGTTGTGAAGGAGTTGTAGGTTGACTTGCATACCCGCTTGCGTCCACCTGGTCCGCCAGTCTTGACCCGGTTCCGGCTCTTGATGACATCTGTCTTCAGACTGATGGGTCGCGGGCGTCCGTGTAGCTTCAAGAATAGACCACAGGCATTGCAGAGAACAGCACCAGATTCGTCGCGGCGCCAAAGAGGGGTGGTGGAGGTTGCGCAGTTTTGGCAAGACGGCTGCAGATTGTCAGCAGGAGCACTTTAGTGTTGCCAAAATCCATCAGGCTCGTCTCTGGACGACATCGCAAAAGAATGCGATGCGTCGAGGTCGCCTCGAGCGCGAGGCCAGAAGAAGTAGATAATGGCTACCTATCGATAAGAGGATAAGAGACAAATCGGCGTCTGGCATGGAGCCATGACGCCAACATCGCAATCGTACGTACCGGAGAGCCAGCCTGACCACCAGCAGTTGCGGGCGCAGAGGTTGCATAAGTCATGCTGAGGCCATTAACGGGTTTACTGTTCTCCATGGTTAGCGAGGACTGGAAAAGAAGTCGCGAAAACGCCAAGCTTTCAGTGATAAGCAGCAGGTGCGAGCGGAACGGCCGGCGGTTTGTGCCGCCGACGCAACTGCCAGTCTGGAGCCATTCACCACGCTCTCGCATTCCACGATGAGTGAACACAACACCGTGAAAGTGTTTACAATATTCTGCTAGAACATTTTGCAAAACCCTTTACGCATCTGTGCTTGTACACACTGGTCCCACACTACCGCAACGAGAGCCTGGGTGATTCTGGAAACGTACCTGGGGGGTGAAGGCATTCTCTTCTCGGGCGTATCTCTCCTCATATTATCATTATTATCATTACTGTTCATATTCGCAGCGGGGCAATTCGACGCAGCCGACGCTAGCGTAGCTAGTGACGGTAGCTGACACGAGGCATTGCTGCCATGCCTTTGTTGGGTGTAGGAAGCCACGGTCGAGCTTGAGGACGGTCGTGATCTATCGTGGCCGATCGACGGCAGCTTGTCGTCGAAGTTGGCGGTGGTAGACGTTTTGAAGGCGGGCAGGTCGAAAACCTGCAGGATCGAGGGTCTGCGGAACGAGTCGTCGACCTGGGGCCGAGGGAGGATGGAGGTAGCCAGTGCGGAAGCCGTGATGGGTGTATTAGGTCGAGAAACGCGTGGCGCTCCTCGAATAGCTGGTAATGTATCGGGTGGGAATGCCTTGAATGTCGAATGCGCACGTTTTGATGATGTACACCAAACAGGACGCGAGCAAGCGGATGGAGCTTCAAAAGAGAGTGTGTATTAAGTAAGGGAGCGACTGTAAAGACTGAAGGACAGAAAAGCAACAGCTACAAAGCAGTGTTGAAAGAGTGTGTCTGTCTGTTGAGAGGAATGAGCACGAGATTGAGCTACCAGGTACGCGATCCGTTCTCTGCGCTTTGGTGATAGGGGTCCCTCCGTATCGATAATACCCACCTTATTTAAAATTAGGATCTAACCACCTGCATGACCTCAGAACGCTGCCCGCAAGTGTCCCTCCAGTCTCTTTTGAGCCGGGCCGTTTTGCTGCAGTCGTACAAGCTTCAGCATGGTAATCTGAACCATACGATGACCTCCTCAGCGATTCAGCCCTTAGTCACAAGCAAGCATAGCACAATTCGCACGCATTCAGCCTCCACAACGGCTCTCAATATTGCCACGCCCGGTCCTACAGGGCCCACGAACAAAGGGTCGTTGGAACGAAACAACCGTCCCGTCAGGCGCGTGATGGTTCACGCTGACCGGCGCTTATGGTATTGCCCCTGAGGCTCAATTACGCTAGTCCCACAGCGGCCATGCACGTCTGTGCGCGTACCTTTCACTAGACCAATCACGTCTATCTTGTCTCCGGCTTGTGGCTGTCACGTAGATAGGGAGGGTTCAAATTGGATAGATACCCGTAGCGCGAACTATCGCACAGTCTGGAGAAAGGCATTTTCAGGGTCTCGCATCGGGCTTCACCAAGGGTATACCAGTACAGTTTTTGTTGAAAGATCACTTGACCTTAGAGATAGCGTTTGGGCAACAACGGTGACCCCATGGAATGTATCCCTGCCACCTGCACGGTGATTATGACTATCTACCAAAGGAGAACCAACCTTTCTTGGCTTGCGGCTTCTCCTCCTTCTTCTCCTCAACCGGCGCCTCTTCTGGCTCTGGCTCAGGCACCTGCGCTTGCGGCGTGCGCCCGGGATACTCGACGTAGTTCCATGCCACATCGAGGAATAGAGGCTTGACCGGTACCGGCTTGATCTTTGGAGGCCATGTGACTAGGTTCTTCAGATCAACCATGCCCGATGATGGATACTCGTTCAGTCGCTCAACAACGGGCGCTGCGTTTGCCAGTCCGGCCTTGGACGCGGTATCAGAGTTTGCGAATAGTTGCGACAGTGCCACTACACCCCGGTAGTGCGAGTTCAGGTTCTCTAGATTCTCCTTGAGCGTCTTTGTCTGCTCCCCGGAGACTTCCATCTTAGGTGCGTTGGATGTCGAGGACGCCTGGGATTGTGGAGCAGATGCTGCTTGGTTTGCCAGTGTCAACGCCCTGTTGCAAAGCGCTAAGGCTTGCTTTGGCGTTGATAGGAATGCGTACGAGTGTGATAGATTCAAGCACTTCAGCGCCTGGAAGTATGCACGCTGTCCGTCGAGTTCGGAAATGAATCCGGTATCGCGAGCAGCACCCCTGAGGTCCTTGACCGAGTCAATACTTTGCAAGATTGCATCGTACAAAGCGATGCGCTCCCGTAAGCGCGCCAGCTTGCGGCCAGTGGGCTCCTCCCGTTCGACCCATTCCTTACCGTCTTTGCGCGGTCGGCGCGGCTTTTGCGGAGGATTCGCGGGGAACGTGAGGCCGTCGTCTTTGCCGATAAGCACTCGGTTGCGCCCGACTCGCCACGAAATGAGATCGTAGTTGACCGCCAGGTTCGTGACGCGGAGATCCTGCATGCGCGCATCGCCCTCATCTACACCTTCCTTCTCAAGCTCCTCAATCGCCCTTCGTGTTGCGTCGACCGCGTCTTGACTCGCAATGAGGATGTCGTCGTAGGCGTTGGCACGGTCTTTGGGCGATGAGGTGGAAGTCGTAGATTGGTCAAGGGCAGCGGAGGCGGTATCGACAGATGCTAGAGCCTGGCCAATCGCAGCGTCTACTACGTTTGCTGTTCGGCCGCGCCATGTAATTTGGGTGTCTGTTGACTATTAGCGATACTCTCTTGTTCGATCTGTGCTGCTTACGGGACGAAGCTGCTTCTTCTTCCTTCAGGGCTGCGGAGTCGAGCTTCTCCACGGCCTTGACCAGCTCTGCGTCGTCCTTTGGGAAGTACTTTGTCGCAACAGTCGGGACACCCACTGTACGCGGGATGCGACTTTGATAGGCAGCATAGCGGATGCTGGGGTCGGTAGTGCCTGCCAACACATCTTTGAACAGGTCCTTCCTCGTAGCCTTCAGCAGAGCGCTATAGATGACTCGCGCCGCAGAGTACTTGGTGAGACACGGGGCCCAGCGCTGGGGCGTCGCGTTCTTGCTCTTGATGCCCTCGGCTTGCTTCTCAAACTCATGCGCTCCAGCCAGAGTGTAGGCATATGCCTTTGCTTCGAGCACGTCTGTCTCTGATGCTCCGCTTGCGCTCGTGTTGGAGATGAGCTCAATAATCTGGTTCGCGTATTGTGTAGCCTTGTGTAGGCGCGAGAGGATGTGTTTACGCGTAGAGCCGGTGATGTTCTTGTCGGCGTTTTCGTCGGAGTGAGAGGCTTTCATAGCCATGGCCTGCGCCCATGCCCGTTCCGAGTTGAGCAGGAGCAGGTGAAGAGCCCTGTCACAGTCAGCTTCCAGCATGCGCCTCGTACACGTGACTCGTACTCATTGTTGTTCTTGATATCCTCCGCTGTGACCGGGGCCTTTGCAGTATATTTGGCGTTCTTGGGTGTTGCCCGACCAAGCTTCTTGTTCACAATCCGGAGACGTCGCGACAATTGCTCATGGTAGGTATTGTAATCACCGATGAGGAACGCCGACTCCCGGTAGTCGGTCACGAACTTGGTGATATCCATGGCCGGGCAGCTGGTGTTGAGTGCAACTGTGGGGATGCGGCTGATGTGGAGGGGCATCAATTGGCGAGCTATCCATGGCCCTGCCAAGCGAATCGGAATCTCAGGTCATTGTCGCGCCGTAAACTTTTCGAGACATCATAGACATCGGGCCCGCCACTGCCACACGCGCTACTCGTTCTTTCCCTTGTGTCTTTTGCTTTAGTCTCCTTCTTCTGAGTCAGCACTCTGTACATTGGTTTTCCTCTCCACCGCTTTTCCTGTACAGTAGTCCTCATCGCATAGCTGGAGGCATGCACGAGTGTGGGCAACCCCCAACACCTAGTCTTCTTGCCACTATATCTAATAGTTGCAGTTTATAGAATTCCTCTCAGCCTCTGGTAATCTGCGCCGCCCCCATCTGCGCTTCCTACAGTCCAGGTGATGCTCGAGCGTGCTTCGACATGCCTCGAATCCGGCGGACGCCAGCTCTTGCGCGCTCCGAAGCCATGTCTACGCAGTCGGCGCACGTTGCACCCAACACCTCGGCACCACGGTGCAAGCGATCTCACTCTCTCGCCTTGGCAGGTCGCATCCCCAACTATCGAAGAAACAGGTGGTGATGGTGGCAATGGAGCGGCGAACAAGGCCAACACAGACCAGAAAACCCACGAGGGTGTAATGCTCGACTTTCTGTACCCGGAAAAAACCCTGGCGCTTCTTGGAAGACTATCCGTAAACCCGCTCATTTCAATGGAACAGAGGCGACGGCAGCCGTATGCGATTCGAGCCCGCCATTTTTCGACAATACAGGCGCAACCTGTGCAAGATGAAACGCAAATGGATGTGGATAGGGTAGAACAGGCCAAAAAGGATGCGGCAGAGCTATTACATGGGTCGGATGCAATCACGGCATTGCAGAAGTTCCTAGATTCGCCGTCACCTGAGGAGCAAGAGTTGGCCTGGCAATTGTATACTAGCATCCCCGAGGATCGCTTGGCGGAAGTAGAGACACTGCAAGTACAGCTCCTGGACTATATTGTCCAGGACGGTGAGCCTACAGTACCGGAGCGAGTCCTTCAGGTATTTGACGCGCTTCGCCCAGTCGCTCGACGGCTATCATCATATCGAGCAGCTATCAAAGCCTACGTTGCGTTGGGGATGATAGGGCCGGCAGTTCGACTTTATGACAAGCTCGCCAAACCCATCGAATCAGGAGGTCCCAGTCAGATTCTACTGCATAGTGGCATAGATGCCATCCTTCGACGAGCCGTACTCGACGAGCAGTGGGAACTCGCGTTTCGTGTCTTCAGAGAGTTCCATCGGAAAGCGCATTCCATTCGTGGTACTCCCACATACCACGCGATTCGCACCGGCAATACACTCCCAGAGTTGTGGGGTCAGGCTGCAACATTACCAGAACTTCTGGAACATTTCGAGTCTTTCTTGCGATACGTCAGGGAGTTTCAACACGAACTCACATCTACGCCATCCCGAGAGCGTGATTTGGCCTGCTTTGTCATGTCCTTCGTACCTCACGTAATGGATCGCGTCTTGCTTACGGAAAAATTCGACGATGATTTTGTTTGGGATTACTTCATCGGGCTCTTTGACAGTCTCCACTCTCTAAATCTCCCCACTTCAACTCTCTACGAGCACGCGATTCGAAAGATGTTGAACCTTCCCAAATACCGAGAATACACCAACCAGCGAAAGATTCCGCTCGAGCTATATAGAAGATACCGGCAACTTTATCTCTATGGGGACAAAAGCACTTCCGAAGGGCCACCATCACGGGTCTTGATCAGGTCTATGATCTATCAGCATTCTTCGAAAGGCGGCCTTGGACGTGTTCAGGATCATCTACACGATTTACGCACCTGGTACCCAACTAAGCCGCTACGGTCTGGTCTTCTCAAGTACCTGATTCATACGTATGCCAGGGTTGGTAATGTGGAGAAGGTGGACGAATACGTCAATGAGCTTCGATTACATCACCCAGACGAAGTGACAATCAGCGTACTCTCATCACTTCCGTATGTGTATGCACGACGCGCGGATGTCGATGGCACCATCACCCAGTTCAAACGCATACACGAAGAGTTTCAGATGACCCCGGATACTGCTTGTTGGAATATTTTACTGCTTGCCTACGTCCGTTCCGAGGACCTCGATGGTGCTCTGGAATGCTTCAACAATTGCTTGGACTATGGCGTTGCACCAGACGTGAAAACTTTCGGGCCTCTGCTCGACTTTTGTGCCCATAGAGGTGATGTTGAGGCTTTCGAGACACTCTTCTCCAAAGCCAAGCAGATGGGCGTACAAATTGACACGGATGTTCGTGCAAGGGCGGGCTATGTCGAAGCATTTCTAAATGCGGGCGATCCAGAAGGCGCCGAAGCGATCGCATATGGCATGCTCAACAGTTATAAGGCAGGGACACTCCACGGATACCCTCTCTCACATACATGGAACTTGTTGATCCAACGGCGCGCAATGGACCGCGACTTAGCGGGTAGCAGGCAGCAATACAAACTAATGGTCGAGAACAACATCCCGCTGGATAGCTGGACTTTTGGCAGTCTGATGCGAGCATTAGTCGAAGTAAAGCAGACCAACGCTGCTTACAAACTGCTGAGAGTCACAATGCCGGAACAAGGATACCGGGTCCATGCACTTCACTACGCCATAGTGATGACCGGTTTCTTGAGGGAGGGGCAGTATCAACAAGCTGTGGAAGCTCACGAAAGGATGAAGGCGCGCCAAGTTCCACAAACCGAGAGCTCCCGCCAAGCTTCACTACAAGCGCTTGGTATGGCTGATTCCCGGCAGCTAAAGAGGAGAGGAGCCAAACATCCGAACTACAAGCTTCTCCGGGTCGAAGAGGCTCTTGAAGAGATGCTCGTCTCCAGTACAGCGCAAGAGATTGCGCACCGACAACCTGTACATGAACGATTTGACGATGTGGACAGTTTTGATGACCTTCGAGCATCCTACTATGGCCTGATGATCTCGCTCTATAGCGCCAGATCAGCATATAAACTCTGCAAGAAGCTTTTCCAAAAGGTCGAAGCAATGGTAGCAGATTCCGGCACCTACGCTATACCATTGACCCTCGTCACGTCGATGATGGAGGCGCATCTCAAGGCAAACAACCACGCCGAAGTCGCAAATTTCTGGGAACTCGCGCGCACTTCCGCCGCAAAACTCACCAAGACCTTCCACCAAGCCGTGAACCAGAGCGCCCCTGTCCCTGACGACACCTCCATCACCGACCCTTTGATCCTACAACGCTTCCAAGAAGCGCACATCTCCGACAACCGCCGCCAGATCCTCGCCAAGCCAGCTCGCTTCTACATCCGCAGTCTCCTCGCGCAATCCGACGCCGACAACCCCACCGCCGCGCAAGACGCCCAACGCACCATCCGCGACCTCCTCGTCAACGGCTTCACAGTCGACAACCTAACCTGGAACGAACTCATCCAGCAGCTCATCCACCGCAACCACATCATCGACGCCTTCTCCATCTGCGAAGAATACCTCATGCCCCGCTTCCCCGGCTGGCGCGAACTCATCCCCAACTTCATCCGCAACGACCGCAAAGGTTTCCAGTGGATGGAGCTGCGTCCGAATGATCTCAATAAAGCTAGTGTGCTGCCGCGGTACAAGACTATTATCCTGCTGGCTAAGGCTTTTGGTCAGGTTAAGAGCGATGAGAAGAATGGGGTTGGGTATGATGAGGAGGCTGGGGCTTGGTTAGCGGAAATCATTGAGAATAAGGCGCCGTTGACTATGAGGGCTATTGATTCCATGCCTAGGACTTTCGATAAGTTGCAGCAGCGGCATTTTGGTGTTTTGTAGAGACAGTAGTCTGTATATATGTAGATTATGTAGTAAACTACGATCTGAACGCGTTGTATGTACAAAGAATTTGGCTGATGTGAAATCTGATAATGATGGTCTTCCCACTAAGGTCAAGAACGCGCGAAGATGGAAGCAACCACCTCGGCATTTTCGGTACAATGATGCAGCGAGAAAACCACGTACCCCGAGTGTAGGAACACGTGTGTGCCCATACAACGATATTCAGAGCAACCCCGTATCTTTCCAAAGCAACAATGCCTTTTTCAAACCCTCTCAATGCAGACTACGCATGGCCGCTGTACAATGATGAGCCCATCGAAGGAGCCTTCGTACTCGACACCGCCAGTGGCATCGACAAGGCTGTCGCAACAAGCGTCACACGTCCCTGGCTCTTCGCCTTTAAGCCCACCACGTCTACACCAAACGGACGAAATATCCTTATTCTAGGTGGAGGAGGCTACGTCGAGCTCATGGTGGGAAGAGAAGGTGTGCAGGTAGCGAGATGGCTAGCAGGGCTAGGCTTTCATGCCTTCGTGCTCATACATCGTTTCCCGAATAAAGAGACGGGCAGTCAAGCGCCAGTAGACGACGCCAGGCGGGCGCTCACAATGTTTTATGAGAAGGGCTTTGGAGAAGGCCCAAAGAGTGTATGCGGTCTCTCATCTGGTGGTCATCTCGCTGCATCGCTACTCTCGACGTATCCCACCTGTTGGAGCAACCCGAATGCGGAAAGTGGTGTTCCCGACCTCGAATTCGCTATCATTGGCTATGCGCCCATCTCGACGAATGCAAAAGGACGCCAGGTCATGGCGGGTAAGCCAGCGCTGGAGCCGCCGGAGAAACAGGCGCTTTACGATACCGTGCAGCCAGACGTACAATTGGAGAGCAGGGTTCCGCCAACCTTCATAGTGTATGCTGGAAACGATCCGGTCGTGCCGGCGGTGAATGCATATAGGCTCGCTGAAGGCATCATGAAAGCTGGTGCCCCTGTAGAGCTTCACGTTTTCTCGGATGCACCGCATGGGTTCGCGCTGGATACGCCAGGCCTTCCGGTGAGCGATTGGCCGAGCATGTGTGAGAAGTGGATGAAACAGAGTGGCTTCATAGAATAAGTGCGAGGCATCGCGTCGTACAGACTCTACTCAGCTGAGAACGCAACGTAGCCGTGTCGCAAATGAACGTTTCCTGCAAGCTCTCGCATACTCAGGTACATCCGGTGAGAACAGGCGGATCTGTGATGTGCCTGCTTCAAATGACAGCCGGATGCGGATCAGGCTGAAACGGGTGAGTTGGCAAGGAAGCAGCAAGACAGGTCAGTGAGTTCGAGCGACATTTGTCACATGTAGTATGGAGTCGATGGTCGCGGTACTCGCTCGCGTGCATGACCAAATGTCAGATGGAGTATGATGTGGCTGTGAGGCGTGTGGCGAGTAAAAATGTTAAGGTGGCGGGGAGGAGAGCAGGTCTGGGCAGGAACCGACGCCTAGCGCAGAAGCCGGGCAGGGTGACGTACCCACCTTTCGGTCGCGCCTGCCCGCGCCTAGAGGCAGCATCCCTCGCGCCTCGACTCCCGCCATGAGCCAACACGCAATATTGCTCCTCGACACTTCAGACGACCGCCGGAATAATGGTGCGCATAACAGAAAGACGACACCATGAGAAATTGAACTGACCATCGCAGGCGTCGCTTTTGCGGCAACTCGTAGCCGGCCCTCGCGCCAGGCATGCTGAAGCTGGCCTCGATCTGTGCTATGTGACCGACAACAGTACAGTCGCCCCAGGATAGTTTCCAGTATTCGCCCTCTGACAGCGTCTAGTAATCGCTACTTCGGGCCCTAGCGGCACCTACCCGCAGCGCGCCTATCGCAACCCGCTTGACTCGCTTGTAAAGTTTCTCGACTCGAAACATGGCGACGATTGGGCCATCTGGGAGTTCCGCGCTGAAGGGACGGGCTATCCCGACTCGGAGGTCTACGGTCGCGTCTACCATTATCCCTTCCCCGATCATCACCCGCCGCCTTTCGCCCTGATACCGAACATCATGGCCAGCATGCGCAACTGGCTCCATGAGAAAGAGGGGCGGGTTGTCGTAGTACATTGCAAGGCCGGGAAAGGGCGATCGGGAACTGCTAGTTGCAGTTATCTCATCAGCGAGGAAGGCTGGCCGATTCACAAGGCTCTAGATCGCTTCACTGAGCGGCGCATGCGCCCCAACATGGGCAAAGGCGTCAGCATCCCCAGCCAACTCCGATGGATAGACTACGTGGATCGCTGGGCCAAGCACGGCAAGTTGTATGTCGAGAGGCAGGTCGAAATTCTTGAAGTGCACTGTTGGGGCCTCAGAGACGGTGTCAAGATCCAGATCGAGGGCTTCGTCGAGGATGGCAAGCTTATCAAGAACTTCCACACCTTCACTCGCGACGAGAGGGAGATTGTGCGAGGCGAAGTCAAGACCACTGGCATGGCACAGGCGGTACAGGAGGTCATGTACAAGAACGGTTTCGGCCCATCCAAGACGAGCGAAGGTCCCAAGAATGGCTCCACTTCCTCCCTCGAGCAGCAGCAGCAGAGCAATGTCGATGGCGCCACCACGACCGAGCCAAGATCGTCGCGCGAGAGCCTACCCACAGGCACAGGCGACGTTGTTTTCCGACCTTCCAAGCGCGTAGTTTTGCCCACCAACGACATCAACATTGACGTCGAGCGTCGTAACAAAGCCGCTTTCGATCTCACCATGGTCACCGCTGTCGCGCACGTGTGGTTCAACACATACTTCGAAGGGAACGGCCCTGAGCAGAATGGCAATGTCGACCAGTCGGGCATGTTCGAGATTGCATGGGAAGCCATGGACGGCATCAAAGGCTCATCTCGGAAAGGCACACAAGCTTTCGAGCGCATAGCCGTAGTCTGGCGCGCACTCTCTAGCGAAGAAGGCCGACCTGGTGTTGTCATTACAGAACCGAAGGAGGGTGAGCCTGTGCAACAAGCCGCGCCCGCAGATTGGAGGGGTACCAAGGGCGTGGAGCCGTCCGAAGACAAAGATCTAGGTGTCCGCACAGCGAGCCCACCCAACGAGAAGTCCGACATCAGCCGGGCGAACAGCGTCCGAAGCGAGAACAAGAAGGGTACCACCATTGTCGAAGCTCCCGGCCGGAGGGACAGCGGTGATAGTGACACCAAGCATGTCCGACCACATGGCCCGAATGGGGAAAAAGTCTTGATGGAGCCGAACGGTTCTGCTTCTCGAACAAGCACAGACGCGACAAGGAGTGGGCCGACAACGGCAATCTCAGACCCCACGCAACCAGATCGTCCTGACAATTCTAGTCATGTTGCTAGCCACTCGCGATCTGCAGACCAGCCTACTGGGTCATACCAGAGCGGGGGCCACATTGGCGGAATTGCGGAGAGCTTGAAGTATCACGTCTCAGGAGCAGCTCACACCAACGATCTACCTGATGGAAAACCTGAGAGTGAGATGAAGGATGCGAAGGAGCATGGCCTTGGGCACATGCATTTTGGCAAGAAAAAGACAAGTTCGTAGGTGCATATACCCTTACGGCAGCGGCAAAACTCGTGCATCACGTCGTTGTCTTCGGTAATGCGGGGCGTTGTTTGGAGCTGCATGACAGAACCGGAAGCTTGCGGTTGGCGTCTGGTCAGCGTATCACATGTGTGCACAAATCGTGCTTTGCGCGTGTTGCATGGCGCTGTATGCATTGATGAGGCGTTGTACAGCGCGCTTCTTTCGTTATGAGAAAGTGTTTTGGGTTTGTAGGATTGAGGTTGGTTTCGCTGTTTCTCAGATACACCACTTGCTTTGGACCCACTAGGGAACAACAGATACTTCTGATTAGAAATTCGTCAACACCAAGGACCCTAACGTATGCGCGACTGTATATTCGTGCAGCATGGGAGAAGTGAGGCGACCTGTCCACGGGTGTTCGGTAATGCGCTCGATACCTAGCCGATGCAGCTACTGCATTCCTTCCTGGTGAGGCAGGGCCACTCAGCGCGACACACGAACGACCATCACTGCAGCTCAGCAGCAGCCGATGGGAACACAACGTCAACGGATGAGCCACTTTGGTAATATGCATGTGCGTAGAGAGCACAGTGCATCATTGCGTTACCGGAAACGCAGGGAAGTGTGCTGTAGAGACAGCCGCAGCGCCACCGGACCAGCCCGCAGGTATAAGAGCGTCACGCAGTCGACGGCCGAGTTCTGTGAGCCGTATACACGCCCTCGAGAACGAGAGGTGCAGATAAACCATGAAAGATTGATTGGGGCCGGCGAAAGCGAGCGCGTCCACACTCCTGCAAGGCTGAAGGCATTGTCAGACGAGGCTGAGCTACGCTCTGCCTTGACATTGGCTACCTCCTCACCGGTCATCACGACATCGCTTTTTTTCCTCAGCCTGTACATGCAGAGTAACCTGCTCAGGCCAATACATCGACGAAACGTTGCTCCTACAGGAAGGTCGTGGCTAGGCAGCAGATTCGACTGAAGAGGTTCATTAGGTATGTGCGGCCTCCACTCCACCACCACCCTGTACTGATATGGCGATAAGACGATCTAGTCGAGCACGCTGGCTCCCAACAAGTTCAGCCTTGTCGGAGTTCGCTATTCTGAGCTCGTCATTTGCCAGATCCCGGATTAGGTACTGCGGGGTAATCGAGAACGGTAATACAAGACTGCAGCCTAGGAGTGTGTTGTGTGGGCGAGAGATCTGATTAGAGAAGGGTGTGGGTCGGGGACAGAGACAGAGTGAGGTTAGGCTTCACTTTGCGGCTCTGTCGGTGGATAAAAGGGTGTGAGACCTAGGTCCTCTTCTTGTCTCAGCCTTGAGACTGTTTCATCTGCAATTGCTTCGTTTCTTGAACGAGCCGGACCCCAAGTTTACGTGTTACGACTTCTCCCAGGCACCTATCTCCCAACCCATATTCAACAGTCAAGCGATAGTAGAGAGCCAGCCTCGCATCTTGGCAAGACTACGACCCATGAACGGACCGGACAATCCGAAGACTTCTTCCACCAAACCTTCACTACCTGCCAAAGCTAGCAAAAAGCTCTCCGATACCTCATCATCGTCACCAGTCATTGTTGCAACCCCTTCCGTGAAGTCCGATCCGGACGACATCTCGCTGCACGAGCCAAAGATGGATTCTTCACAAGAGACTGTCGAAGCTCATGTGGCTGATACGGCTCAGACTGGCGATGAGAAGCAGACTGCTGTCTCTGTCGAGCATACTGAGGTGCCCAAGTCTGAGCTGGTCGTTGCGAAGAAGAAGAGTGTCAGCAGGCGAGGGAAACACGCACCAAAGAAGTCAAGGCGTAAAGCAGAAGAGACGTCTACATCGGATTCTAGTGGCTCTGAGAGCGACAGTGAGTCGGAAGAGAGTAGTGAGGACGAGAAGGCTAAGCGTAAGAAGAGGCGGAAGTTGGCCGCGAAACGAGCAGCAGTGAAGAAGAAGCAGCGGGCGAAGGCGAAGAGCAAGAAGAGCAAGAGTAGGAAGCACGATTCAACAAGCGAGGATGAGAGTTCGGCTGATACCTCCGACTCAAGCTCGGACTCAGATTCAGAGGCAGATGATAAAAAGAGCCGCCGGAAGGTTTTGCGAGCCAAAGCCAAAAAGAAGAAGAACAAGAAGCTAGAAAGCTCTAGCGACGACAGTACTTCTAACACTTCGAGCTCATCCGACAGCGAGTCGGATTCTGAGGACGAGAAATCGAAACGTCAACGCGCAAAGGCGAAAGCCAAGCGGAAGGCAAAGAAAGCAAAGAAGGCTGAATTATCTGAATTTTCGTCAATGACATCGTCTTCCGAGGACGATCTCCCTGTGCCGACCTCGCCGCCAGAGCCTCCGTTGCCAGGAGATACCCTTGACACACAAGTGACCAAAGTAAGTGGTCTGCTCAACAGTCTCAAGGCGCAACAAGCTTCTCTCAACGCTGCCGCTGCCGCTGCCGCCGTATCTACCACGAAGCTTGACAAGCCAGTCAAGAAGAACGCTCTTGAATTCAAGCGCGTCGATCAGGTTTTCGACATGAAGATACGCGATTGGAAACTCGTTGAGAGCAACGCCGACCAAAAAGATGAGTTTGACTGCGTGTTCACCGTGCGCAGGAGACTCAACTGGGAAGGCAAGTACCAAGAGACGCAACTGGATATCAAATCCAAGCTGCTCCGCAACGCACTCCAAGAGGTTTTCAAGGACTGCAAGAGCATCAGCCTGGTGGAAGACATCCCGCAGATTGATCCTCACACGCTGTTCCACTACTACGACGAATTGAAGACGTACATCAAGAAGACGTTGAAGCCAAAGCTGAAGAAGGCAAAGAAGTCGAAAGAGCAGAAGCGCGTCAAACAGCAGATTGCATCATGCAAACTGCTTCTGAGTTACATTGATGAGGATTACACTGCGACGCGCAAGGCTCTCCGGCCCATGCTCAAAGCGGGTACGATCACGTACGACCTCGTTTGGGCATTGTTCAAGCCGAACACGATTGCCTTCACTCCCACGTATCACAACAAGGATGATCCGCGATGCTTCAAGGTTGAGACTGCGTATGAGTATGAGAGCTGGATGACAGGAGTCAAGTCCTGGTATGTAGATGGCAAGTATCTTGAGTATGACGGCAAGTCTTTCGGCCTGGGAGACCATCAGATTACGATTCAGGCGTTCAAGGGGCACAAGAAGATTACTAGTCTGTCGGCCTATCCGTTGAAGTACCACAAAGATCCTGAGGTGAGTCGTTGACCGGTTGATCGAGCGGGCGTTAGCTAATGGTTTTGCAGAGCATCAAGAAGCAACTCGTCGACCGAGGCAAGAAGTTTGTCGCTCTCCAAGGCATGAACTACCGCCTCCAGAAGGGCATTGCGTACATGAAGCACAAGAACAACATCATCCGCTTCATCATCAACGGCCGCGTCATGGTCGATCCCGCCATCTTTCGCCGCATCAATCCCAACTATCCGCTCTCGTACCTCAAACAGGACGAGCTTGCACAGAATGAGGAAAACGATGATGACGATGATGACAGCGACGACTGCTGCTGTGGGTCTGACGAGGGCGAAGAAGACGAGGAGAAAGACAAGATGCGCATTGTCATGTGGAAGGACAAGAAGGGCAAGAAACACCCCATCCGCGTACCACAAAGCGTCATCGACAAGGAAAAAGGCGACAGTCCCGACAAGCAAGTCGAAACCGACGAAGACGGGGCAGAGGACAAGCAGCAGTGCTTCACCGAAGAAGAGCTCCTCATCGCCTCTCCCGTCGTCCTCGGGTTCGCCTTCTCGGAGAAACTCTGGCTCGAATTCTCGCTCGCCGGCATCGACGACATCAAATGGAACGACGAAGCCTTCTCCAGCCTCGTCCTACCCAGCCGCATCAAGCAGAACCTCAAAGGCCTAGTCTCATCCCACCGTTTCAACGCCGCAAAGACCATCGACGACGTCATCCAGGGCAAAGGAAAAGGCCTCAACGTCGTTCTCCACGGCCCTCCCGGTGTAGGTAAGACGCTTACCGGCGAGTCCATCGCCGAGTACCTCAAATGCCCACTCTACGCCGTCTCAGCAGGCGAACTAGGCACCAACAGCCGCTCACTCGAAACCGATCTCAACCGCATAATGGACATCACGCATTCCTGGGGCGCTATACTCCTCCTCGACGAAGCAGACGTGTTTCTTGAAGCGCGGCAACCCCACGACATTCATCGCAACAGCCTTGTATCTGTGTTCCTGCGTTTGACAGAGTACTACCAAGGCATCCTCTTCCTCACAACGAACCGTGTAGAGACGTTCGACGAAGCCTTCCAGAGCAGGATTCACATGGGTATTCGATACGACAATCTGGAAGCCAAGGCGAGGAAGAAAATCTGGCAGCACCATATTGGCAAGGTGGAGCAGATGGGTCGTGACGCCGAAGCCGATAAGAAGAAGGGCAAGGATAAAGACAGTGATGAGGAGGGTGCTGTGAAGGAGGGGCAAGAAGATAAAGGTGGGAAGACGATGAAGCCGTTTACCGAGGTGGACTTTGATGAGCTGAGTAAGAGGAGTATGAATGGGAGACAGGTATGTTTTGTTGTTGTTGCGATGGTGTGTGTGGATGTCGGCTAACAACTTCCTGCAGATCAAGAATACGGTCAAGACGTCGCAGTCGATTGCGCTTGCGGAGAAGTCAGTGTTTAGTATGGAGCATGTTAAGCGTGTGCTTGAGGTTGCTGAGGCTTTCGAGGATGATATGCGCGGTGGTGGGGGTTACCGTGATGCGAAGAGGATGTATACCTAAGGCGGGTCTCTTTCACCGGACGGACTGTGAGGTTGTTGTTTTGAGATGTCTTTTGCTTTCGCTTGGATGTGATGGATGCCGGCAGGTCCTTGAGCGGCTTGTTTCTTTTGTTTATACGTCTCCGCTCAAGTATACTATAGCATCGATTCTTTTATCGAGTGTTTTCCTGATCTAGGTCTGAAATTCTCCCGATAAGAGCCAGAAACGCATATTGTGGCCGGTCGCGGCTGCTCCTCTGACGCGTGGCTCCTTCCAAAGTGACAGGAGATGTGGAAGGCGCAGACGTCGCTGACAAATGTCATGATGCTGTCATGAGCGTTCCTGGCCGGTAGATAAAGTACTGCCGGCGCTCGGGAATAGCGTAAAAGCCGACGCTGGACGCCTTTGAATCTTCGACGTCAGCTAGCTATGCACTTCGACTAGTGGAGCACGATACTAACAAGCGCTACAGTGCTATCTATGTGCCTTTTCAAGCAATGCAGCATCGTCCTCTATTCATTTCGTGTGGTGTTGCTATGATGCCGCTCAGATCTGGAGATGACGTCCCACACATCTACACGCTCCTGCATCAGCTGCGGTCATGGCTGGCTATCGCATCTACGCGCAGGATGATCCATAGCCTAAATAGACGCGCAACTAGGCCAACTGACGTCGTCTCTAGTGGTGAGTTCTAGGCCCCTTCTTATGGGTGCCAAGCAGCAGTGGCTGGTATCAACTCCACAGCGTCCCCACGCAACCTCGGTGCCCTTTTCTGGGGCGCGTCAGCTCCAGCGCGGAAATACTTCAACCCTCACTTTTATTCCCGCCAACGTTGTGCCCACTGCTGCCGCTTGGATCCTCGCATTTGCCCGTCAGTGTCAAGCACTCGGACCAAGCTCATGCGCATTCCGATCGCCGCACGCGCTGCACAATGGATGACGAAGGCACGCAGCCCTCGACGAGTCCTGATCCCTCCACCACCAGCGCGTCAGGCATCCACGGCGATGCGCCACCAAAGAAGAAGCAAAAGCGCAATAAGCCGACGCTGAGCTGCGAAGAGTGTGTCGAGCGCAAGACCAAAGTGAGTGCAGCGCGCTGGCGCAATGGCTGCCCGAGACTGAACCGACGCAGTGTGACCGAACTCGTCCTCATTGCTTGGCCTGCATCAAGCGACAATCAACATGCAAATACTCCGACATCGCCAACCTGATCGCGAACTCTTCGGACAAGTAAGTTCCCATGGCATCCCTGGACGCGCATCTGCTGAGCCTTTGCACAGGGTTGGCGCCGGTCGCACTGCGGGACGCTCCAGAAAAACGAGCGCGAGGCCTTCGTTGCATCTTGGCAGTGACCCGCACCCACATGGCAAGCCGCCCGTTCAGGTAATATACATCCCTTGTTCCTGTCATATCATTGCGAACCTCCTGCGAACGCATGTCGGCCCAACCCTTCGGGCGCCGGTGGCTATTCGCGATTGTGGGGCTTTGAGGAATCGGCCGAACGCGTTGGGTCAAGACCTGACGAGTTTCGTAGCCGTCAAATACTCCAAGCCCATTTTTGGCATTACTTCATCATCAGTGAAAATGTCGTGAAAAGCATAGTTCTAGCGGTTCTCTGACTCGTCTGACAGGCCCACATCCAGGTACCACCAACGCCAGTCAGAGCACAGTATCGTAGCGTGTCGTTGTCATCATCAGGGTCCTCGCCATTCCTGTTATCAAACATACCGTACTCTAACCACACGCCCGCGCCATTCTTTGGTCTGGGTTCTGAGCATCCCTTTGCTAATTACTGGACGAGTCGCGGCGGTCTCGCCGAAGTTGTCGGCGTGCTGCCAGCTAAAGAGCAGGCAGACATTCTGGTAGACAAGTACTTTGATGCTGTCGACCCAGTGTACCCTATGGTACATCGCAGGAACTTCTATGCCGACTATCAACGTTTCTGGTCACTACCCATAGAGGAGAAACATTCAGCAGATCCTGTGTTGGTTGCTCTTCACTTTGTTGTGTACGCTATGGGTACGCAATTCATCCGTTCCACTGATAATGCCGAGCGAGCAAAGATTGCCGAGTTCTACATATCAGCTGCTCAACAGGCGTTGCGAATATCTTCGTACCTCAGTCGAGCTTCGGTCAGAACACTGCAGGCCATGGTTCTGATAGGATACTTTTTGATGAACGACAACCATGCTTCTGATGCATGGGCTTTTGGTGGAGTTCTAGTACGGCAAGCATACGCCATGGGACTACATCGCGACCCAGACATCATCGCGCCTCGGTGTTCACTGAGTGACAAACAGCAACGGCGGAAGCTCTGGCAAGCCATCTATTTTCAGGACACCTTTCTTACCGTTTTACTAAAACTCCCACCGACCAGTGTTTTCTCAGACATACAGCCAGAATCCTTGAGCGATGACCTTGATGAATACATCCCGAACGGTTCTTCAAACAACGGCACGACAGACCCCGTCATCAACCCCATGAGCATCAGCAACATCGCTTCGAACCACGATCTCTATCCTTCCTACGAGTTGTCAGATCGAAGATACATTCGCTCCATGTGGCACATGGCCAACCTCGTGTCCCGCACCGTCTGTATCCCACATTCGTTGGCAACACCCCTGACGACCTCAATTTCGCATAAAGCCGAGCTAGTAAACGAATACTTTGCTTTGCACAAGAGCTTCCCCGCAGATCTTACAGCATCTGACGAAGTCACTATACGCGCTATGGCAGAAACAAACCCACGCGGTTTACGACAGAACTTGTTCTTCCGAAGCAACTTCTGGCATTGCGTCATGGCCATACAGGCGGATGAGAACCCCGCAGAGGGCGTACCGTGCGACGTCAAAGGCGCGCTGGATGCGGCTAGGATGGCGTTGCAGTCTTTCTTCCATTTCTGGGAGTACCTCAGGATCGATGCCAGTGTGTGGTGGGTGTTCCAGCATCGCGCGTTTGAGGAAGCGGTAAGTGTAATCTTTGTGTATGATTACCAGGTTACTGACATGTCTCCTAGCTCCTCATGGCTCGAATCCTCGGCCAGCAAGCGCAACCGCTTTCACCCAGTCACAACGGCTTGCCTCCCTCAGCAGACCCCTTGCTCAAGGAAGCGAAGGAAGATGCGCGGAAGTGTCTCGATATTTTGGATCTGGTCGGCATCGCACCGGAGATGCAGAAGACGAGGACGGAAGTCCTCAGGACCGCGTTTTCGGATATATTGTGGTAGCTTCTTCTAAATATAGGCTAGGTAGCTGCGGCGGCAGCGTCGATACACCTGATCTGATAATGTAATATAATTGGGAACTTGGAAATCAATGCATGAAGATATCAGGGAGGTTACTACTGGTGAAAGACTTGAGCAAGAAGAGAAGCCTGTCTGGGGCGATGCGGATGGACTATGTACATGCCTGGGCAGACAGAACATCTGTTTCAGGAACAAAAGCCGTGATTATGGGGTACAAGTGCTGATGGTCGGCGATTTCATGTGGTCAATTGCTGCAGACCCTGTCGCGGTCATCGTGTAGTCGGACCTTTGCAAGGCCAGCATTTTGCTAGCCCGTTTCACGCGCCGTTGTGCGGACGGACCCGTTACGTTTGTAAGCAAGATGTCAGCTATACACTGCCGGCTCAGATGCATAGCTCAACGTAGAAGATCAAGCGCTCTTGAATTGAATACCTCGGTTCGGGCTGATTGTCGGACTTGTACTTCGACATGCGGGACGATCGTGATAGCTCTGTGCTCAAGCACTTAGCTAGACTCACGCGATATACATACAATCGTCGTTCAACCCGACCTTGAGGTGAGGCTCACCACCACGGGTTCTTCCATCGCAATCATAGCCATGGTGACAGCGCGGGATCAGTCACTTCCTTGGTGCCCCGACCTACCGGATCAGCTAATCAATCGCGCTGGAGCGTTTTTCGACAGCAACTTTATTTACATGAACGGTGTTGATCGCCTATTCCGTGTTACCGATATAGCGGAAGACAAGGCTAGGTGATCGACGGTCAGCGTGGATCGTTACTGAGGATGGCACGAAAGCGGAATGTGAACGGAAAGGGAGATGAGATGGGCGAGCGACGAAGGGGTTATACGGAGGTGATCTAGATGATCTATGATCTACGCGGGCAGGCAGTGGGAGATATCGTGGAGGCTGGAATTGGTCAAAGTCGGGGTGAGATTGTTCGGGCTTTCGCGCTAGTATCTGATGAGTCTCCTGGCGAGGAATTTCGGTTGTCGGCTTTGAGAGTGAGGTGTTAGGTGCCGGTGGTTACCGGGCTAGATTCTATCTAAACCGAGAGTGGATAGTCAAGTCGAATGCATAAGTGCACCTGCTCTAATCATTGTGCAGCTGCTTGAACGCAGTTACAAGGCTGTCGAATAACACTAATGCATTGTTTTGTTGGTTGTACTGGTGCAGAAACACGAGCACGACGCAGTTGAGTGACACGGTAAATAATCGTAACTTTGACGTATAGATGCAAAGACGTCGAAATTGATGCAGAATTCTATTACTATGGGGTATCGTGCAGTGCTTCAAATGAAACTTCTCGTCAAAAACGCTCATGGACCTTTGCGGCCTTTCCACTCGATTTGCTGTTGAGGGTGGAGTCACTGGCCCCTCCAGGACTACCTCTCCTTTCACGTTCTGTCGTGTGTTGACGACTCTTCTCTGATATTTGTCGCTTCTCACGTTCATCTAGAACGGTGGACGTAACATAGCCAGGCAGTCCCTGCTGTTGCTGCCATGCTTCCGATGGCTGGCTTCTGCCCAGTATTATCTCTTCGTCGGAGCTGGCGCTCTCTCTCCGAGCCCTGGAGGTAGTGATTGTGATCGACTTCTTTATCGAAGGCTTGAGAGTGCCGAGTTGGGTGCCCGACTGCAGCGGACCGGAGTTCAGCGACGGCTTGCTCCAGGGTAGAGCTGAGGCCGAGCGAGTAATCTCGAGAGCCTGCTTCATGAGCGGCCTTAAAGTCGCAATGGAACCAGCTGTTATGCCCAATCCCACCTCCACTGTGCTCCAAATCGCGAAATCGGTTGTTCGGTAGAGGAAGTCGCCCTTGTATCCCTTCAACGACGTCGTGTACGGGAGACGGATGATCGTTGCTGTCGAACCACTATCGATTTGTTAGAGACGTTATTATGCGGCTCGAGAAATACTTACATTGCGGCAAGAGCAATGACAGACGCGACAATGACTTTCATGCGTTTCTTCATGTGCAGATCCTTGACGATCAGGACCGGGAGAATCGCAAACATCCAGTCTGCAAACGCGTTGAGTCCAGAAACCACGAACGTGAAGTTCATGACTAGTGTCGCTGACAAGCAAGTGCCATGGTGATTAGGGTTCAGGTCCCACCAGAACGAGACCGGCTTGCACTGGAAGATGACGACCGATGTGTATGCGACTCCCACAATGGCAGAAACTACCATGATGAACCGGATGAGCCAGATGTGCATCTGCACGACGGTAATCCGCAGTAAGAAGAACCCGACGGCGATCTTGAGCATGCATGTCGATAATGTGTAGAATATTTCGCAGAAGAACCAGAAGTGAAGGGCCGTTTGCGCTTGTTCGTCGGTGAGTTTCTCGCGGCGAACACCTGTTCCGTGGAGAGCACCGCCGATTTGAGACACGAGATAACCGGTGAAAAAGCAAAGTGTGACGACCATGCAGTAGTCGTCAATGCCGAATCCCTTCACCATGAAGATCCTACATTCTTATCAGCGACGCGTCCAAAAACAACGAAGATAGCAAGTGGATCTTACCTGACATAGCAACGAAGGCCAACGGTGATATATGTTAAGATCAAGAAGGTGAGGGCTATAGCCAGCACCGAACCACTTCGGTCCTCCATACTCGGTGGTGTGTCGGGAGAATCGTCAAAATAAGGTTATGTAGGCGAGGGAGAGGATTGATGAGTCTGGAAAACCGCGATTCGAGTACGATCTTGCAGCATATTGTATTTCGACAAGTTCGGCCTCCCCCTCGTCGCTGATCGCGCGAACAGACGTCTCAACACTTTCTCCGAGCCGTGTGTCTCCTGGCATTGTGAACGCTAGAATACTGTTAGCAAGACCACCGACGCTGCTCTGGGTATCCTTGCGACGGTAGTCGACGCAGGATACTGTTCGAGCCAGGTTCATTGTGGGGCAGATCCATTATGGCGAGGCAGGAAGATCGGCAACGTGCTTCGCTAAGCGTTGCCACGCGAGAAAGGGGAGTGCGAGTCGTTTGCTCGGCCATACACGAGGCCACTTGATTGCCAAAAGCAAACGGATCTGTCTCTAGCCTTTCACTAATTCCCCGCCGACGAAAGCCTCATGATGCTTTTGTCAATTTTGTGGTTCCAATGGTGAGGCGTGCAGCGGGAGCTTGAGTCGGGAGGAGTATTTAGCGAGTCAAATGTGTGCACGGAATCATGCAAGCGTGGACGTCACCGCGTCGAGGTGCACAATCCCATGGCAAGGAAGGAACTCCGAAGAAGCCCACCTTGCCTGAACGGGCGAAAGGAGAGAGGGCGATCATACTGGATGTCAAACTGCTTTTGGCTTGAAAGAGCAAAGGCCTTACAATATGTACAGGCATCGAAGTGCCGGTCTTGTGCGGGTCTCCAGGGTTCAGGAGCCGTTCCATAAGAGTCTGACAGCTCTCTGGCCGGCCTTGCCGCAACTTTGTGCGCGATTGCGCGTTCGTACGTGTGAGGTTTTCCTGAGGGTGCTAACAGGCGCCGTCCAAACCAGACGTTGAAAGCAAACTCTATGAGGACGGAGGATAGGGTAGGTAGCGCCCCCGTGCCGTGCCGAACCACCATCTTTGTGCCCTACGAACGTTCCCCGCTTCCCGATAGTGGTCTCCAGCTTGGAGGTGGCTTTCGTCCTCATGACTGCTGAACTCATTCCAAATTCCAGATATTGTCCTCATCATTGCTGATGGTGTGCGCAGGGCGAGTTGTACGCTCTCATTGGCTGGCTAACCCAAGCGAGTCGTGACAGCCAACGAAAAACGAAGAAAACTCATACCGTGGCACCTGGTGCTGACTTTTCTTCTACCCGATCTTGCCACATGGCTTACAAACGACTCGTAGATTTTGCAGAATGGAATGCCTGATCTATGTCGCGAGCGTATGATATCCCAGCGTTCCTTGTCCGTTTTCGAAAAAACAAGAAGGCCGGATCAGTTCACGGCTTCTGCACTAAGCCAATACGGCCGAAGTGAGACCGTTCCTGGGAGTTGTACTAGACAGACTACTCAGATGCTGTAAAGACTGCTTTTGTCATAAGCAATGTTGATGACTTTGCTTTCTTGCTTGAGGTTCGCGTCGAAACTGTGGTGTCTTGCCGTTCAATCCTGTTGGTCCATCTGGAGACGGTGGCGCCACAATCGATACCGGGACGGCAATTCCGTCAACGTTCGCAAATGCGGAGAACTAGGGCCCTTAGCCAAGGTGCCTGGATTTAACATGCGGAAATGGCAACGCAAAGGGTGTTAGAGCTTCCGTCGGCGCTACTCCGGCGCAGGGCTGCTCCTTGTGAGTTTCACCAGTTGAGGTGACCCACTTGACTAAAAACCCGATAGCGGGACTGACCCAACAGGGCAACGACAGCCACATACTTGGGCTAGACTCCGCGACAATATTTACTTGTCAAAAGTTGGCAGCCAAACATACTCCAACTTCCTACCCGACTTCCGGAAGTTGGTCACATCCGACCACTGCCGAGGTGCTGGTTCGAGAGAAGATTGATGGAGGGTGTTGCCATCTCATTCTACTCTCCGCGGCCAGACACCAAGCTTGTATCGTCCCAGGCGGGACGGAAGCTCCGTTTGAATGCGGTGCCAGCCAGGCGCATTGACAGCCGTTGTCTTGTGAATCCACTTTCCAAGGGAAACGGAAGAATCTGACCGACATCGTGGTGAAAGAGCTGGATATGGTGTGCCTTGTGGAAGCCATGACGGCTGCCATGTCAAGAGTGGGGTGCAGGCTGCTCCAAGATCCGTACGGATGTTTCGGGCTCACAAAACATCAGATCGACCAAAATGAGTGAGCAGCCGCGACCGAGTCATTCGTTGCTCCGTGGCTGCAGCAAGGCTGGCGATAACCTGATCGTCGTGGACGACGAAACCCAGACGTTCATTAATTGGTGTAAAGAATGACTGTGCCCGGGAGTCATGCGGCGAGTACTAGAAGTAAAAGATAGTCGTAGGCGTAAGCGTAGGGAAAATGGTGCCCGGAAACTTCAGCTACAGCCATCGATGCCGTTCTGTTCAACGCATGGCAGAACAGGAGAAGCTTGAGCTGAGCCCTTGGTACTTGCAACTTACTGCGACGAGCGCACGAAAGAGATGCGCATTGAAAGGACACATCACAGTGAACAGTGAGAGGGTCTCATCGCGCTCCAAGCCAGGAGTATCGGACTGCTCACCCAGTAACCTGGTTCTTTCTTGCCGCTGCACATTGCTTTTGTTCGCCGCTTGTGTTGACCTCCTACAACTGCGGACTCAGAACCGGGTTCCCGGTGGGCTTTTGGTTGTGAGAAGCACGGCAAAGGGGCGGGCACCTGCTTGTATAAGTCAAGCTCTCTTTGCGCCGAGCAAACATCGGGTAAATGCCCCGCGTGAAACCTCCATCTGGGGCCCCGTGATCGAATGCAATATATTTGAGCAAATAGCAATCTCCCAAATAGATTGTCGAAGGTTCTCTGCATGTTCTTCCGGACCGTTCTGCGCTGTCAAGATCTTGCGGCGAGGGTTCGAAACAATTGCGACCTTGATAATAGGGCCGAGGCAGAGCTTGCGGCCAATGGCAGCAACAGCCGCCAGGTCCATTGACGATGTTTACTAAATGCAGGCTCCAAGACATTGCGGCTCTTATATCCTGTAATATGTTGAAATTGTTACATGCATGCAGTCCATTAGTACAGGAACAGCCCGCGGCTTCATCTGGTTGTCAAAGCTATAAAGAGGCTCACGGTTCGCACCTCTCCAAGCTCTGCAAGTCCTTCCTTCAAGTTCACGTCTAGTCAATCGTTATATCATGGCTCCTTACACCCTTATCGCGGCGACCCTTCTAGGTCTTGCTGCTGCCCAGACGCCAGGCAACACACCAGAAGTGCACCCCAAGCTCACCACCTGGAAGTGCACCAAGGCGGGAGGATGCAAAGAGCAGAGCACCGCTATTGTCACCGACTCAGCTTCCCATAATATCCACCAGAAGAACTCAACACTCGGCTGCGGAAACTGGGGTAGTGCAGCCGACCCGGTTGCGTGCCCTGATGAGGAAACATGTGCGAAGAACTGCATCATGGAAGGCATCCAAGACTACTCCACGATGGGTGTCTACACTACCGGAGGCGAGCTTCGTCTGGACATGTTTAACCCCAGTGGCGGCCAAGCTAGCCCTAGGGTCTACCTCTTGGCCGAGGACGAGGAGAACTACGAGATGCTTCAACTGACCGGTAACGAGCTGGCTTTCGACGTCGACGTATCGAAGCTGCCATGCGGCATGAACGGCGCCCTTTACCTCAGCGAGATGGAGGCTGATGGTGGACGTTCTCAATTGAACCCAGGTGGCGCCGCCTATGGCACAGGATACTGTGACGCTCAGTGCTTCGTTACACCATGGATCAACGGTGTAGTAAGTACAAGCTGCCTTCTCTCTCAGTACTCATGCTTACTCGTTCCAGGGAAACGTCAAGGGTCAGGGTGTTTGCTGCAACGAAATGGATATCTGGGAGGCAAACGCTCGCTCCAACCAAATCGCGCCTCACACCTGCAGCACCGATGGTCTCTTTGGCTGCACAGGCGATGAGTGCGGCAAGGCTGGATTGTGCGACAAGAATGGATGCGGAGACAACCCCTACAAGCACCGAAGCTCTCCAGACTACTACGGTACTGGCCTTAAAGTCGACACCACGAAGCCTTTCACCGTCATCACCCAGTTCCCTGCCAAGGACGGCGTTCTCCAGGCCATTGTCCGCAAGTACGTCCAGGACGGCGTCGTCATTGAGAACGCCAGGAAGGAGATCATTATGGACCAGGAGTTCTGCAGTGCTCAACCTGGTGCTGAGATGTACAGCAAGCTTGGTGGCCACAAGGGCATGGGTGATGCTCTGGCCCGCGGTATGGTTCTCGCGCTGAGCATCTGGTGGGATGAGAGCGGTGCCATGCAATGGCTTGACGGCTCAGAGTCCGGATCCGGACCATGCAATGCGACTGAAGGCTTCCCCAAGGCAATCCAACAGATTGAGAAGGCACCTACAGTCACCTTCAGCCAGATCAAGTGGGGTGAGATTGGATCCACATTCGCTGGTTCAAACTCCACCATGCGCCGTTGGACTGCCTAAATGATGAGCTCTCAAATTAGCTGTAAATACAAGCATGAGCTCTTCTGTTGAGTAACGAGTCCGCAAACGTGTTGGCGAGTGATGACGGTGAATTATTGTTCGTTTGTCAAAGTCGCGATGATGTGTTAGCGGGTGCGCGATTGTGTAAGCCGGATCTGCCGATACCATCATCAAGACCGTCATCGTATGATAGGTCGTGAAGATGGTGACTGTGAGCTCTGATTATGCGTGTCGGTGTCAAAACACGCGTGCGCGCCTGACGTGTGATGATTAGCAAGCTCCGATGACGCGGGAGTGCGGCCGATGCGGAAAGCACTATACTCCTTTCGTCATTACTACGTCAACATCCGACACGGACTGTCTTCTGGCCATGAATCTTTGCGATAACAACGAACATTGCACTTTCCAGCTGTAGAGCTGTATGTCTCTTCCGCTACTCACAGAAACTGTCGTGCGCACACATCCGCCGTTTGGTCGGCTTGCTGATAAGAGCTCACAAATCGACTTTCGCAAACTATGAATCTGTGCCGTATACGGTATTAACTTAGCGATGGATTGATGATTGTGCTAGTTCTATTTGATAAGTTGCGTATGACTGCAAGCGACGAAGCAGGATGTGTGAGACCTAGCAAGCGCCCCTACATATCTACTTAACAACAAGCAGGCGTCCACATACGGCCTGCTACCACTGTCATCCAAAGCTCATCTACACACCAAAAGCAAGCTCTTTCATGAAAATTTCCAGACCATGTCAACAACCGATAGACCTAACTCCGGCAAACAACCGCAGTCGGATAACGAATCAACGAAGTCAGGGTCAACGATGGCATCTACCAAGCCTTTTCTTCGATCCCTGCTTCCTCGTAAGCAGCCAAAAGACACTCGTGAGACGAGAAGCACGGGATCACCAGCCGACACGGCGCAACGCGGATTGAACAGGGCCGAAGCTTTAGTCTTCTCCGCAATACACAAGTAGGAAGGTAGTCAACTGATCTTAGACTCCATAGGGACGGCTTCATCACTCGTATGGTCGCATAAAGGCCTTACCTTGTTCGACACGCTGGACAGCATATTGTGTACATCATAATATATCTTGTCCGCAACGCTGCCACTTGAACCTCCAACTTTGCAACATGGCACACAATCGATGAGCTATCTTCCGATCTCTTCTGACATGGTTCTGCTTAATTGGCTTACCTTGACACATCACGCAGAAGCTTCATAGGCTACTTCCGCACTTTGAGACTTTCGCAACATGTTGGGTCGCAATTCATAACCTAGATCTAGACTCCCCGACACGATTCTGATTGCAAACGCTAAGCGTTTGCACACGAGACTTGTGAATTCCTTTCCAAGCGTGATCTCCTTCTGGCCTATCATTGACTACAGGCGCTTGGCTTGCGATTTTATCATAGAGCGAGACCGCGCTACCGGATGGCGTGATAACCGTGGCCATATTCACTGGGAGCCCCTCACGGCCCAAGCATTTCAGGGACACCGTTTGCGGCCCACGAATGACGTGCCTCAGGCTGCACAGCATCACATGCAGTATACATCAGGCAGCTCTCTTAGACCTAATGTACAAGATTAAGTACAATAGCTCTGTCAATCCCTTCCTCTCTGTCTCCTGTATTCTTTATCGTACGAAAGAACGCAAATATGTCTGTTGTGAACTTCGGATCCGACACGGACTTTGTCCAATATCATGATCAGTAAGTTGCTCTGAAGGTGTTTAGACTATTGTCGCCGGCAGCGCGTATGATCACAATCACTGTCGCCGTCTGATAGTCTATTGTATTCCGCTGCGTTGCGCATAGCATGGTACGTAATCAAGTCTTTAAGGACTGAAGCTAACACGCTCTTTTTGTTAGGCTGTCGCCGTCTCCTGCCAGCGCGAGCGATTTGGCTGAAGATGACCAAGTCATTTTACCGGACATGGACTTCTCGGGCGAAGAAAGGGGGGAGGATGTGTTCTTCTATGACGCTGCTGGGGAAAACACGATGTTTCGCCGCGGTAAAAAGCGATTTAACAAGGACGGAGTGAAGAAAGGAACGATCAAGACTGCACGGGGTAGTACGATCACGAGCACCAGTGGTTCACTCTCTCACCTGAGCACCGCCCCCGAGAGCCCAAGTGAGTCTAGTAACAAACAGTTATACTGGATAGTACTTATACTTCTCAGACAGCTATCTATCTCCTTCCTCCCCAGCGCTCCATCCCTCATTCGCGCCAATCAGTAACCGAGCGGAATCTCCATTGTTTGAACCTGAACACGGAGAAGCTTCTGACTACGCCTTCCCTACCCGAAGAAACACATTTCCCAATCGCCCGAGAACCCAAGGCCCATACAAATACAGCGTCATGGACGGACTCAAGCGCGCAAAAGCCACAAAGGCGGAGATCGAAACCAACATCTCCGTACTCATGCCCCAGGACAAGAAAACCAGCACCCGCCCCCTCGTCGAAGAGGACCCCGAAAATATCCTCATCAAGACCCTCCGCCAAGATCAAAAGCTCCCCTGGAGCGAAATCGCAAGCCACCTCAACCAAGAGCGCCTTTCCAAAGGCGAACCCGCAACCTTCACCGACGCCGCAGTCTACAGCCGCTTCGTCCGCAACGCCCCCCGCATCGCCACCTCCGCCGGCGAAATCGGCTTCGACCCCAAAGACTACATGCATCTGCGCAACCCAAACCAGTACTCCAACGCCGAAGGTACAGGTGTGCTTAGCAAGGCGGGTAAGAAGCGCATCAAGGACTACAACAATGCGACGGAGCTCAAGGACAACATGCGCCATGCGGTTCCTGCGGAGGTGCATGAGAATGATTTGGAGACGCCGCAGATGACGGAGCAGCTTGTGGATGCGGTGGCGAGGTGTGAGCGTAACTTTTGGAAGTATGTTGCTGATGAGTTGGAGAGGGCGACTGCTAAGATGTATGATGCTGAGAAGCTTGCTGAGCGCTATCATGCTATTTGAGGTTGATGGGAAGTTCCGGCCTGTTTGATGGGCTTGGAGCAGGTATGGGGTTTCTTTCGGCTGTAGAACTGTTGAGGAGGCTCTTGATCGGGTCCGCGATGAGCAGTCGGTCGATGTCGTGCTAGGAGATATCTATCAGAACTCAACTTCAGTGGTGATCTGGTCTTCCATGATCAGTTGCTGAAGTACTTGGGATAAAACGACACAAATGCATACACCAGTATCTCATCTGTGTAGGCTATTTCGCCAAAGTGACTGTTTTCTTGGTGAACCAAAACGTGCACTCTAAGCAAGTCGTCATATTCGCAAACCGATCTTATCTATAAAACACCTATTTACATCTACATCGAGGTAGCCTTCAACCTTTGCTTCACGGAAGCATATATGTCCCTAGCGCAAACCCTTTACACCTAGCAAGTGAAAGTAGGCGGGCCGGGGTTAGTGTAGCTTGTAGGAATAGGGTAGTTGATGTTGATCTGGATACCCGGGTCGGTAGCCTTGTACGCGCCAGGGAACGCGACGAGGTTCGATGGCGCCTTGCTGCCGCCGCCAGTAACCTCAAGCTGTGCGCAAGACAGGTAGAACTGGGCTCCGCCTACGCTCTGAGCAGTGTGGATGGCGATGTGCTCGTTGCGCATCAGGTATTTTCCAGGTGCAATGCACTGAGGGATCTTGATGTCGTAGGTGGCAGCGCCTGCGCGAAAAGATGTTAGTATATGCTAGCAGGGTAGGAGCGTTGTGAGAAACATACTCAGCCAGGTTAACTGGGAACCGAACTTGGGCTGTTCGGCGTAGATTCGGAACCAGACGGCGCCGGTTGGGTCCCAGGTGTTGATGTCTGCGCCCTCTGGCACCTTGGCAAGGTACGATTGGAAGGGGCCTGGATGGTAAGCGTTCGGGTTGACGCTGACCTTTACGTTCGAGCCAGCAGCAACAGTCGTGGTCGCTGTGCCTGCTTTAAGTTGGTTGCAGCGGATGTCGTTGCTTTGCACATTGCCGACGAATCCATTGTCCTGCCAGTTCTTGGCTTGACGGACACTGGTCCAGGCTGCGGCACCGTTGATGCTTGGGAGTGTGTCTTTCAGAGGTCAGCTTGCTTTCTTGGGTGGTGTGCAGTGCATCGGGACGTACAGTGAGCGCTGGCGACAGACGCAGTAGCTGCTAGCAAAACAACAGAGGACTTCATCTTGGCGGAGATCTTTGACAGAATCTGGAGATGAGATGCAATGAATATGCAGTTGGTGCCGGCATATCAACATCTCCCGAGCGACATATATACTTTGTCTCTTGCCCCAGGCTGGCTCGTTGGTTACGAGACACCCACCGGCAATAACGTCGAAAGAGCCGTACCCATCGCGAAAGACCCGAACATTGAGCGCGAATTGGTTGTAAGCGAAGGTGTACAAGACGATGTGAGTGTTGCATAGATTGCGAGTGATGAAGACAATCTATTTGGTGTGCGAGGCGGCTATCAGTCGCACAACGCTAGCGACGGATGCCGCTGCCGATTTTAATTGTGGCCAATGGCAGCTCCGAGCTTGCTTGAAATGTCTAAATTGCCTACGTCAACGCCATGGATCAGGCAATATACAATTTACGAGATGCGATCACACGAGTACAGATTTCTCGCCTGTCTCTCCACATCGGGTAGACACAGCCTCAAAGACAAGGCGGTTGCCAATTCTGGCGGTAGAACATCGCTAAAGATCATGGCGAAAACTCCACCTTCCCGAGCAATTCAGAGTATTTGGAAGCGCCTTGCACTATTCTAGTTTCATGACAGAGTCTAGCAGTAGCTACACGGTGGGCTTGTCCCGAAACGCGAAATCTACACATGCTCCCTAGCCTCTGCGTCCTCGCTATCGTGTCTCGCACCGTACTTGCCATCATCTGCACCAGTCACAACATTCATATCCTCGTCGGCAGCCACATCGAAGCTCTTACCTCGATACTCTGGTCCCAAAGCTGTGAGTAAGATAACATACGCATACACACATCCCATGAAGATGCAGATCACCAGTCCGTACTTGTACCGGCTGGTCTTGCCCTTCGGGGGAAGTGGAAATCTTTCGCCGATGGTCGCTTCAATGGTCGATGAGGCAGAGGAAGCGAGGTTCCCAAGTTGGTAGGATGTACCGACGACAAAAGTGCGGAATGATCCTGGGGAGAGTTCCATGAGGTGGATAGGGATGACGCCCCAAGCACCTTGGACGCAGAATTGTTGGAAGAAGGCTGCAGCGATGACAGCGTTGGTGGAGACGAATGTGTAAGGGTATAGTAGAGCGCCGCCGATAACGCACATGACGATGATGCTGATGCGGCGACCGAAAATGGACGAGCAATAGCCAACTACAGTGCCACCGGTCATGGCGCCAAGGTTGGCGACGACTTGTGTAACGGTGACCTGGTTGGGGGAGAAGTTGTACTGGTTACTCAGCATGGTCGGGTACAGGTCCTGGCTTCCGTGCGACATGAAGTTGAAGCCCGCCATGAGCAAGACGAGATACACCAGCAGAAGCCAGTGACGCTTCAACGCCACCTTGCCTTCCTGAGCAAAGACCTTGGCGGCGTTGGGTTGTTCTTCGCGAATCCGCTTGCGCTCGAGGTAAGCGTTCGTTTCTGGGAGGCAGAGACGGAAGATGATGAACAGGACTGGTGGGCCTGCACCGAACCAGAACAGCGGTCGCCATTCGTGACCGACGGTATTGACGAACGCGCGTGCAAAGACGGTCGCTAGTAGGTACCCGAATGCGTAGCCTTGTTGTAGCATACCGGAGATGATACCACGGGCCTGTTCGGGGCAGTCCTCAAGGGCTGCGACAGTGTTAGTCATCTCAATGATGCTGGGACAGAAAGGGAGAAGACTTACCAGTGGCAGCAGCATTTCCGTACAATCCACCCATGGCGATACCAAACAAAGCCCTCACTCCCAAGAACTCGTTGTAGGTCGAGCAGAAACCCGTGCCCAGCTCCAACACGATGAAGAGTAGATTGTTGATAATGAAAGGCCACTTCCTTCCATACCGATCAGCCGCCAGACCAAAGATGATACTACCCACACTTCGCAGCATGAGGACCAATGTAATACCCCATGTGATATCCGCCTTGGTTTTACCAAAGGTTTCGGCAAGATCTTCCACGGTGAGGGAAACGGTGAAGAAGTCGAACGCGTCCCAGGTCCACGCGACGAAGGCGACTAGGAAGAAGAGCCATTGCTGGAGATTCAGCATACGCAGGAGGGCGATGGGATTGGCGACCTTGTCGTGGGCAGGCTTGAGAGTGGGGATGCGCGTTGCCATGTAGCGACCAGCCGACATCTTTGCGGCTGGTGGCGCGAACTCGCGCTGCTCGGTAGTGTCGTATTTCTCATCCGACATCATGAATTGAGGACAACCCGCGGACAACTGCAGAATGCGAAGCGTTAGGGAAAGTTCTGTCTTCTTTCTCCGAACGAGATCGACAGACTGCTGAGCTCACAAGAGCTTATAAGGCACAGCGGGCGCAACGCTTTCTTTAATCCCACTAGATATGCACGCGATTATCGTTGAACCTTCCGAAAACGAGCTCACAGATAACCAGTGCGACCCGAGTATGCATCCTTGACATCCTCATGACGTCCCCGCAACCCTGCATGTTGACCTGCCATCTAATGGCACCCCCGCGGGGCGCGGCACGATAGACCAGAGTTGGCTAGCAGGCGACATGGGATGGAGCATACGACAGGGGCTACTGCGTGCTAAGAGTGGTCAAGAGGTGATAAGCGTCGCTTGGCTTGGAAAAGACGGCACAACGAAGCTTTGTTGAAGGCCGCCGAAAAGCTTGGTCGACGTCAAAGGCTTGGGGCGCCAACGGTCTGAAGGCGCTGCACTCAGAAATCCGCGGATTGTTGGAGATCAGTCAAGGCTGCGGGCTCGCATTTGATACAACACTGATTGATGATACTGTTTGTGGAAGTTGGTCTCGTGAGCTGGTTGTAGCTCATGATGCGTACCGGTGTTGGGTCGTGAGGATGCTCCAAAGTGGAGTGAAGACGCGGTGCTGTCCCAAGGGTGGCGCATCCACCGGCTTATCCCCGCATCTGGGGATCTCTGGACACGGCGTACTCGAATCTTAGTCACGACAGCATTCATCATGACTGCAAGGGTGAAGCAATCCTGCATAAGAGCGCATTTAGCGATTGCATCGTCTCGAGCGTGATTGGAAACGAAGACTGGAAGGTAGGCGTTGGGGCTGAGCAATGGTTGCAGGATATCGTATGCAGCCGACGGCCTGGAGGCAGATCTAGCTCCGAAGTTCGCGACCGGCTCGTCGCTCGGCAAAGTTGCTGGACGCCTGGCAGACCACCAGGCTTTCAGAGGTTCTGACACGGGAAATCGGAAGATAATCATGCTTTTCATAGTGATACCGAGACTAAAGTTCGTAGCCCAGAGCGAGAAGGAGAATACAGGAAGTCTAATCGCAGCAAAACGCTCATATACGCCAATTCCCAAATGCAATGCTCACATACTCTTGTTCGTCGTCTATAGGCAAGAAGTTACATGCGTCGTTGAACTGACTCAAGCTCTGCTGGAGACAGCCCGGGAGCTCTCAGCAGAGCTTGCCCATTCTTCCGTGAGTCGCTCGAGTTCGGTCATGCGAAGCGCCTCCTCAACACTCTGGACAAAGTGTCTTGGACCACCACACATTTCGATAATACCGCTCTTGTCAAACAGCTGGTAGACGGGGCTGGACTCTTGCGGCACCCTGCAGAAGAAGACTCTGACATCCCGTTTCCTGTAAGATTCTACAATCTCAGCCAGGACTTGGGCGCCGGCGCCGTCGAGCGACGTGACGCCGTGAACATCAAAGATGACGTTCTTGTTGTGTTCTGCACGGCGAACGCGCGGTAGGGCAGGATGCGCCTTTTCCGTGCCATGGTCTTCCAGGCGACGCAGTCGGGTCTTCAGGTTACCTGTGTTGGCGAAGGTCAAAGGCTCGGGAATCTTGACGATCAAACACCCTTCAATGAACTCGACATCGCCAGGGTGATGTTCCGCATTGGAGAATTGGTTGGTGGTTCCTGGCACACGACCCAGAATTTGAATGCGGGGGCGAACTGAATGACGGATCAAACGCAGGATGGAGAGACCAATACCAACCCCAATACCACGCTTAAGATCCCACACGATGGTGATGAAGAAGATGAGGCCCATCAGGATCAACTCTGACCAGCCACGGATTTTGAGGAAGAACTTGACATCGTGAGGTGCCTCCTCAACGAGCGAGTATGCTACGACTGAGACCATGGCGCAAAGAACGCCTTTAGGTAGGTAGTAGAAATACGGCAGCATGAAGACGGTACACAGAATAGTGATGAGGGACAACAAGACTGAACTCATTGGCGTCAAACCACCGGTGGATGCATTGACCTTGGAGCGACCGTAGCCACCGAAAGCTGGAAGCGCCATGAACAGTCCACCAGTGATGTTTGCAGTGCCCAGAGCGATGAGCTCGCGGTTCGCGCTCAATGGCATCTGGACACCATCCTTGGTGTGGTCACCGCTGCCCAGCGACTTGGCAGCAACGGAGGACTCGAAGAAGCCTAACATAGCAATAATCAAGGCCGTGTTGATGGCGTCGGAAACATACTTGAGATGCGAAGTCTCGAAAGGGAAGTGAATGGTGAATAGTTTGGCGCTGGAGTTGACCTCTCCAAGGACAGCGAGGCCTTGTTGGTCAAGGCGGTATCTCCAGGTAAGCACGGCAGACAGCACGACAACGACAAATCGGTCAGGAATGTAGGCGACATTGGGGTATCGTGGTTGTAATCGCTTCTTGAACTCTCTGCGGATTTGTTAGTGAGTCCAGCATGAAAATGGTGTCTCGCAGCATACCGGAAGAACATGATGATGAAAAAGGCAGTGAAGGACATGGCACATGTGAGGCCATGGGCGCGTCCAATATTGCGAAAGAGAAAGACGACTTTGTCCAAGCAGCTGCCGTGGGATACTTGGTCAGCAGCCAGTCGTGCGAGCCCCATCTGGGGAATGAGTTGGTCTACAAAGATGACTACACCGATGGCGCTGATGAAGCCTCGCAAAAAGGGCCGGCTCAGCACATTGTCAAGGAAACCGAGTCGGAAGAAGCCTGCGATCAGGATGAAAGCACCGGCCATGCACGTCACGATGCCAGCGATCTCGGCATTACGTCTACCGTCGTTGTCGCCGGTAGTGCCCTTCTTGATGTTCTCACGCACGATCTCGCCTATGAGGAGGGAGCCAGGTGCCTCGGGACCAACGATCATCTGCGGACAGGTGCCGAGCACGGCGTATATCAGAGGGTTCAGGGCGAAGCTGTAGAGACCGTGGACGGGCGGCAGGTGGGCGAGGTTGGAGGCATAGGAGAGGGCCATGGGGATGTAGAACGAGGCCATGGTGATGGCTGCGATGAGGTCGCCCTTGAAGTAGCGCCACTTGTACTGCTGCGTCCAGTTGAGGACGGGTATGTAGTACTTGAGGTACATCATGCGCTTGTCTTTGATGCCGTGGCGCTCAGCGAGCCAGCGCGTCGTGCTCATCTTCTGCCCGCTCCCCTTGTTCATGACGCCGTCTGCAAAGGCGTCGCCCAGGAGAGCGTGTGCCTCATCGGGCGCATCGCCCTCTGCCGTCTCGCGTATTCCAGGAAAGGTGCCACCGAAGCTCTGCTCCGAGTGGATGCTACCCGCGAAGCTGCCATAGTTGCGATGTGCCGCCGGCCTTCCCTCGGCCCGGTTGAAGGTGCCCCAGTCCTGCTGGTTCAGCAAGCGCGTGCGCACCGTGGGCTCGAGGTCGATCTCGATGATGCCGCCCGGGGGAGCGACTTCCTCATGGGTTGAGTGTACTGACGTCGCATCCGTCGTCGGGTGGATGCCGTCGGTGGAGAACTCGAGGTCGTGGGGCGCGGCGCTGCTCGACGGCTGGGGCTCGTCGTCGTCGTGGTAGCGGCGGGGACGCATGGTTTCCTCGGGCGAGCTGGACCTGTCCGAGGGCGCATGAGCCTGGCGGAGCTGGCTGGGCGTCGAGGGCGCGTGGGCGTGCCGGGCACTGGCATTGGAAGAGTCGCGCGAATGTGAGGCCATGCTGCGCGATAGTGATAGTGATATCGAGGTGCAAGCACCAGCGAATCGGAGGCGAGGTAATAGCCGTACTATGGACGGCGACGCGAGTGCGAGCAGCTTTTCGCAGCAGCAAGCATAGCGCTCCCGAGGCAGAACAGACGAGAGAAAAGCATGGACGTCGTGGTGCAGCGTATTTTGCACGCCGGCAGAGGATTCTACCTAGCTTCTCACTCCAGCGCCGCCGGCCGTCGAGCAATGCACGTGCGAGTCGCTGCAGTGTCATCCAAACCGCCGCCCCACTACTGGCCAAAATGTCTCAGGCTATGTCATCGCATGTCTCCAGGGCTCTGTCGTCTAACGGCGCAGTGCAGCCCTGCAGTAGCGCCGTTCTCGGAGCTCGAATTTGGAGCCCCGGCGAAAAAGGCCATGGAGTCATCGTGGCCTTCAGTCCGCGCCGACTATTCCCCACACTCCGAGATCCGATACCTCATAAGTAGAGCACATTTAGAGACGGCATTGAATTGAGCACTCCTTTTCAACATCCAAAGACGTCAGTCATCTACCACACACCATGTCGTTCCCTACACTACACGCCCGTGCAGAGGCCAAACCGCTTGAGCACCGTTCATGGTGAGTCCACTATACCCATCTCATGTATATACTGTACTAACAGAATTCCAGCCTCACTCCTACCACCACCAAGAAGCTGCTCGATGCTGGCTACCCCGTTGTCGTCGAGCGCTCGCCCAAGGACCCCAACTACGCCCGCATCTTCAAGGACGAGGAGTTCGAGCAGGCAGGCGCGACCCTCATTGAGGAAGGCGCATACAAGAACGCGCCCAAAGATGACCGCATCATCATCGGATTGAAGGAGCTACCGGAAGACAAGTTCCCGCTCGAGCACACTTTCGTACACTTTGCGCATTGCTACAAGCAACAGGGCGGCTGGGAGAACGTCCTCGCCAGGTTTCCCCGTGGTGGAGGCACCCTGTACGACCTCGAGTTCCTGCAGGATGAATCAGGCAGGCGCGTTGCGGCCTTTGGCTACCACGCGGGTTTTGTCGGCGCTGCCCTGGCCATCAAGGTTAGTCGACCCCACAACTACACTGCTACCATACTGACAGCTGCTAGACCTGGGCATGGCAACTCACCCACCCCAAAGGCGAGCCTCTTCCCGGTCTAGAAACCTTCACCGAAGGACGGGGGTACTACAACAACGAGAGCGAGCTGATCGCCCAGCTCAAGGAGGACGTCGCCGCCGGTGAGAAGGTTGCTGGCCACAAGCCCTCCAGTCTGGTACTAGGTGCCCTCGGACGCTGCGGCTCCGGTGCCGTCGACCTGCTGGAGAAGATTGGCTGCCCAGAGATCAAGAAGTGGGATCTGGCTGAGACCAAGGAGCGCGACGGCCCTTACCCCGAGATTGTTGAGTCCGACATCTTCGTCAACTGCATCTACCTCTCCAAGCCCATCCCGCCCTTTGTCAACAAGGAGAGCCTCCAGTCACCAGGCCGCAGACTCAGTGTCGTCTGCGATGTCTCATGCGACACCACCAACCCACACAACCCCATTCCCATCTACGACATCAACACCACTTTCGACAAGCCCACAGTCGAGGTCCCTGTTGAGGGTGACGGCCCTAGGTTGTCTGTTATTTCCATCGACCACCTGCCGTCGGCGCTACCCCGCGAATCATCAGAGGCCTTCAGCAACGCTCTGCTGCCCAGCCTCATGGCCCTCAAGGACCGAGCATCTACACCAGTATGGCAAGGCGCAGAGAAGCTGTTCCAGGAAAAGGTCCAGACTCTGCCTGGCGGCGTTCCCAAGAAGGAAGTATAGGACTTCTCGCCTGTAGGCTCATCAATGCTGATATGAAGTTACGAAATGAAGAATAGAAATGAATGACCACATGCATGGCACGGCCAACAGCACTTCAACTGGTCCCCTCTCAGTTCATCGATGATCACTTTGCTAATTAAACTCACTTTCCAAGAAGCCTTACCAAAGATTTCCTGACGCTTGTCCTCTGCGTCTATACCTGCTTACATCTCAACATTCCAGAGCATGGGAGAACAAAGTGGTACCGAAACTTGCCGAAGCAGCTAATCTGGGCACTACTCTGTATCTTTACTCCAGAACTGATGGGAATTATGCTTTGTCATTACGAGGCTTTGCGAGCTATCCCGCATACTACAAAGGTCACCAACGTCGCTTTGGTGCAGCAAATCGCCGAAGGCCAACTTGAGAAGGACATGAGCAAGGCACTTTCCCTACATGATTCGGCGGATGATGCAATGAAAAGACGAGCGCTGCCCGTTCAGCGCACCCGAACATTCTCTTGGACAAGACTGCATAGTCACTACGTTCTTCTGGGCGGATCTGTACTTGATCGCAGCGGCTTGGGACCTAACGCGGTCCCCGGTCAGCGCGAGCGTTTTACACTTACAGCAGCCGGAGCACTGAAGCTCGTGGAACTTGATGCCGGGCAGATCCGCGACAAGGGCAAAGCCGACGCTTTCGTCAAAAGCCTGGCGTGTATACAGGCGCTATGGTTCGTGATACAGATTATCGGTCGACTTGGCACAGGCTACCCGATCAGTGTCCTCGAGATCACTACGTTCGCCCACGCTTTGTGCTGCCTAGCGATCTACTTCTTATGGTGGGACAAGCCTTTGGGCGTTGACGCTCCTACCCTCATCAAAGTCTCAGGTGAGCGCAGAGAAAGCATTTGCGCATGGTTACTCATGGCAAGCTGGTCGGGAGCTTCTCGACAAATCTGTTACAAAAGCTACGGCGAGGCTATTGATACTCAATGGATTGGTCATTTGGTATACCGACCTTCCAACGAGCTTCCACTTGTTAGCAGAGACGATGAAACCCGAGCCATCACTGAAAACGGGTCACTGCAAAGGGCAGGAAATCCATTCTTTCTCAAGCCCATGGAAGGGATCCACGACTTCTATTTCGTGACCGCGAGTGGCCCTATCATGGTAGACTGTCTGCCCTCTAAGAGTGGCTGGGTTCTGGCCCTGTCGTCAGCAGGTGTTCGGTGCCTAGAACGAGCTCATCGATCAGGGCCGGACGAGCCTCAATAGGAGATTGCGTACAGCATTCACCGTGCTAAACGAACCAGGCAGTCTAGGGCCAAGAAAAAGCTGCTCAGCGACGCAATGAGGGAATCATGGGAGACTAGACCACACCCAGCAAACGAATACCTAGCATCTCATGCCTTCAACTTTCGCCGTGTCGAAACACTCAACGTTTGTCAACCGCATCATGGCGATACTCCAATCCGGCTCCAAAGAAAACGCCAGACCCAAAGCCAGCCCAACGAATTGCCCTCGTATCAGCGGAAACATCGCTACGCAGCGCGTTGCTGGTCTTCACGTCGCCTCGACCGCATAAAGTGCTTAGTTTCACGTTTCACCGAGCAAATGAAATGTTCCAGATGGAGACATATCATATTCATCGCTTGGAACGCCACACATAGCCTTCCAGAACCAGCAAATCACGTATTGGTGACAATGAGCGGCATGATAGGCACTGCCTATGGAGCGCTGCATCTTCTGGCATGGAATGCTCCGTTCCACACGCGGCCTTAACAAGTACTGTGGCGAGCATTAGCAATTATTGTCACTGCAGCTGTCCACATCATGACCATCTACGCCGTTGCGAGACGCGCTTTGATCTCGCACATCAATTGCAGCCGCGGTGGCGACACTCAATTGGGGACACAGGCGTGGCCATCGTGGCATCCGCCGCTTGCCGCCAAAGTCATCTATGTCTGCGTAATGTTTGGGATGTATCTGCTGTAGGAGTGTTCTCGGGTATACTTGGTCTTCGAATGCTTTATCAGTATACCGTGTGTACCCAAGAGGGCCTACGAGCAACCGACGTGAAGTCGTTACGTACCACATTTCAGCGCTAGGTAGAAGACCAAACGAGACCCATCTCAACGCTCTACGCTGTAGCACTGAGGGTATCACTCATGTCATCTTTGCGAAGGGACGTCTTCGTCGATTACCCACGACGACTCTGTGTGAGCGGAGCCTTGGCAAGTAAGCCGGCCTGACGCGTCAAATGAGGATCAACGCGCGAGAAAGACCGCCCCGCCCCGCCCCAACAACGTTCTTCTCACGCCGAGACACACTCCATCGACAGATCGCGGAGCGCAAAGAACGAGATCATGGCAAATAGACTCTTCCATATTCGCGCGAGTGCTTGCGATGCACCTCAGACCGGGTGTAATATTCGCGCGGCCAACGGTGTCGGAAGTGCGCTCGTCGCTACCCAGAATGTCTGTACTTTCCCGGACGTCTGACGTGACGAACCTCTTATCCTATTCCAGGCGATACCGAATCACCAAGAGCTATTCATGGAAATGGCTTGCATGTAGATCAGATCGATCGCGACGACAACGGTAAGTGTACAGCGCCTGCCCTCGCGGCCATGCTAGAAGAGCCGAGTACCGCGACATAAACCTGAACAACCATCGCGGGATACACCGCCGAATGGTTTGCTAAACACCCGTCTACACTCTCCTCCCTAGTATGGGTGCCTAGCGTTTTTCTTTCTGTTCCAAACCTCTAATTTGCTTAACTTTTGTGCGCAGCCTTTGCGACCCTGGCGAGTGGCTTTGCTGTTGTTTCGGTAAGAACCTTAAAAGCCACGCCAGACACCCGGGGTGAGTGTAGGCGTCGCGGCATGTCAGATTGTCTCGGGCCTACTCAAGCGACCAAATGAACGTTTATAGCACTGTCTTACCTCGATTTCCAAACATCGACTTGTCATCTCATCCATCCATCCACATTTCTCACAACAACCTGGTTTTTCCAAGTATCTCATCCATCCACGTTTCCCACACCAACCTGGTTTATCCACGTACCTCGATCATATAACCTCGGTAGCAAGATACGCGCTCGCCTTTTTACTCGTGGAATCAGCTTCGCTCCTCCTTCGGCTTCTTGAAGCCCCCAGAGTCCATGCATCGATACATGCCTGTCGGGCAGGTGTCCGCGACACGCTCCCGCACCCGACTAGCAATCATAACGGCATGCTGCGTCGTCGTCACTCTCACTATCCTCTCAATCTCTACTCACCCCCTGGAGAAGGCGAGGCAGTATGGGATACTCAAGTCGAGCGAGTCATCCGTGCATGACCCTATACCCAGCATCGTACATTATGTGCAAATAAAAAAGGACGCAAACTCAATCCTGAAGTTTCCATTCTCAAGCTTCTTGACCATGTGCGCCGCAGTCATGTACATTGAGCCGACGCAGATCTACATGCATACCGACTTCAACGACACCGAGATTAGGAATGCCAGCGAGCACGGTGACCGGTGGACCAAGGCAGTCATCAACGCCTTCGCGAACATCACCACCTGGAACCGAGTAGAGGTGCCCAACTTTGCCGGCCAGAACCAGGACCAGGAAATCTCCGCCATCCAGCACAAGTCAGACTTCATCCGCTGGGAGGCCATCGCCAAGATTGGCGGGATCTACATGGATTGGGACGTTGTACCTCTGCGATCTCTGACGCCCCTGCTCGAAGCTGGCTTTGCCTTTATCGGCGGCCGACATTATGGCGGCGCACGCGAAGGCGGTGGCATCAACGGCACCATCAACAACGGAGTCTTCTTGACCAAGCCAAACAGCACAATGGCGCGAATCGTCGTGCGCGAGCAACACGCCGGCTTCGACGGTAAATGGGAAGCAAATCTACAGAGCATGACCAAGATCGCCGAGCGTCTCGTCCCAATCCCGAACGAAGTCTTGATACTGGACCGCACCGCTTTCGCCCCCACACACTGGTTCAAAGAGAGCACCGACCCTCTCTTCAAACCCAACGAAGGCAATCCATCGCCTGTTCCCCAGCTCATTAATTCCACCGACCCAATGGAGCTGTACGACAATGCCATTGCAAACAGACGAAGACGTGCGCAGTGGGAGATGGACTTTTCTTCGACATACATGCTGCATGGATTCGCCATGCATGAGTACTACAAGTACATCAACCCGAGCACTATCTTGAGCAGGACCAGCAACTTTGGAGTCGCGACATACGATATTGTGAGACATATGGTGGAGCAGGGTTATATCAGCGGAAACGAAGGGGATGACAGACCTGAATCATGACAGGTACATACCGACTTGTAGTATAGATTTCATCACGTTCCTGTACAACAGACAAGGTTGTCGCCTGTAAACACGAGGTTACAACTCTATAATTAAAGCATTACAGACTCTTATAGCTAGGTTATCTACCTATATTACTTATAGAGCCTTACTATCTTTATTAAGAAGTACTTATTTAAGGTAGCGAGGCGATACAACTAGTAATAAGATTAGCTTTAGGTAGACTTGCTAACGCTAGAAGAACTTATAGAAAAGAGTAAGAATATAGTTAAGAGCTTATTTAATTAGTGTAGCTTTTAGTATTAAATTTAAGCTACTATTTATGTTTTTAATAAGTTATTAGATCTCTAAGTTTACTATAAGCTATAAAATAAAAATAGAAGTAGAGAATAGAAAGTATATATATAGAAGTATAATTTTGTAAGCTAAGATTTTAGTATTTTTTTACTTTATAATCTATAGCTTAGTTAGTTATAAGCTATTAAAAATATATAATTATATTGTAATTCTTTTTACTATAATATAGGTAAGTATTAGTATTTATAAAATAGTTACTTTACTACTCTAAATTTTAAAAGCTTTAACTATACTAGAGGTAGTAGCGCTAAAAACTTAAGCCTTAGTTTACTTAACGCTTATACCTCTAAATATAAGATTTTAACTTTTTTAGAAATACGTCTTTTTATATACTAGTAATAGACTTCTCTCTTTTTAGACTAGCTTCTACTATAGAATTATTAGTTTACTAATAAAAGAAGTACTTATTAATTATTTTAAGTTATTTTAATTACTTTACCTATAGAGCTATATATACTTAACTTATACAAAATTAAGGTAGATACTCTAATTAATAGACTAGAAGTAGCTCTTTTATTAGATATAGCTATAAACTACTTACTTTAATAATTTAAGTTAGCTTTTAGCTCTATAGTAGTAGGTTATATAAAAGACTAACTCTAAGAGTAAGTACTAATAAAGTAGTAAATAAATTTAACAGCCTAAAAAAAAAAATTCTCTAAGTAGCTATATACTTTAGAAAAGTTTTCTAAGCTTAGCTAAAACTAAACTAAGTTTTTAAAGTTTTTAGCTGAGAATTCTTTTAAGCGTAGCTTATTATAATAGTTTTTTTTTTTTTTAAGTACTATATTATATAGCTATAGAATTTATTATTATATAACTTTTTAAGTATAAATATAATAAATTTTTAATTAAAGCGCTATATACTAGCGCTTTAGCTAAAGAAAATTAAATAAGCTATACTAAAATAGTAATTTACTTATAATACTTATTTTTATTCTTAATATATATAAAATTAGTAACTTTATTTATAATATTTTTTAGACTTATATTTTATATATTACAATTTTGTTTTTTTTTACTTACTTTACTTATACTATAGCTTTTAAGCTTAATACTACTTTTACTCTTAGTACTTACTATATATAATAGAATACAAGTAAGTTTAGTAAGCTTTTATTAGCTTATTAGTAAGTCTTTTCTATCTTTTTACTATCTTTTATAAGCTTTACTAATCTATATAATAGCTTACTAAGCTAATAAAGTAGTAGCGCTAGCACGTTTTTATTAATAAGCTTAAGCTACTTAATTTTAATAGAAATTATAAAATTATTAGTAAAAGGCTAATAGTTTTTAAAATTTATATTTACTATATCTACATTTTTAAAAAAGAGTATTAATAGAATATTTATCTTTTTAATAAGCTTAATAGTAAAACTTATAACTAGTATAAAAACATTAGATTAAATTTACTACTATATATTTTTTCTCTCTTACTTATTTTAACTAAAGCTAACTTTTTAAAGTACTTTTTAAGTTTAAAAATACTATTAGTAGGTTTTATTAGTTAGCTTATAATAAGTTAATATCTTTATACTTTATAACCTAGCTAGTCTATAATATTTTTTTACTTTTGTTTTATAAGTTTTATAAAAAGTATTATAAAAGTTTAAGGTAAAGTTATATTAATAAGCTTTATTTATTTATAACTAAAACCTTTTCTACTAAGCTTATTCTAGTTATAAAGTTTATATAGAACTTATTTAAGAGAAATATATAGCTTATATAGTTTTTAGTAAGTTTTTTACTTTTTTTTTACTTCTTCTTACTAACTTCTATATAACTTTTTACTTTAAAAACTTTAGTTAATATATTTAATATTAAGCTTTACGGGCTTACTTTAATACTATTTTAAATACTTAGTATCTTTATATAATTATTTATACCTTAAAGTATAAAATCTAAAGTAATTCTAGATAGAATTAAGCTACTCTACTTTCTAGTTACGCTAGAGAATAGTAACTAGATTTTAGTAAAGCTTAGTTATTACGTAGGCTCTAGAGCCTACTCCTATTATATTACACTTTATACTATATATAAGTATTTTACTTCTATTTAAAGTCTTTTTACTTCTTTCTAAAGTATTAATATACTATACTTTATACTACGCGCGTTTATACACGTATATTATATCTATCTAAAGTTTTAATATTGCTTACTAAGACTTAGAATAGTAACCTAATATAATACTATTAGATTACTACTATAGCTCTAAAACGCTAAGTTCTATAATTATAGTAATACTTACTATAATTATATTCTATAGCTAATTAAATAGTTACTTCTAATTTACTAATTAGTGCGTTTGCTTTTATCTAGTCTAAGTTAGCTTTAGAAGCCTTATAAGTAGAGTAATTATAATAAGAACTAAAAGTACTTATTTATATATAAATAATAATTTTAAAAATAAGTCTTATAACTTTCTTATATTTACTAACTCTTTAGATTAAAAAAAGTTTTATACTACTTTAATAAAATATTTTACTTTAAAAAAGAAAGCTAATATAGCTTTAAAAAGCTAAGCTTAGATAGCGCGTAATAAAAAGAAAAGTTTTTATTACTCTACTTATAAAGCCTTAGAGATTAAATATAACTTAAAGACTAGAATACCTAATTAGCTAATTAAAGCTTCTATTTTATTACCTATAAGCTAATTACTATAAGTATAGAGTATTAGTATTTAAAGTAGAGCCTAAAGAGCTACTATAGTAAGCTAACGTAACGCTTACGTTAGGTTATTATATAGCTAGGTACTAAGCCTTAGTAGAAAATATTAAAACTTTAGATAGTTACATATTCTATAAATTATAATATATTAATATACTAGATAGATATAAAAATTTTAAATAGAAGTAGCGCGCTTCTATAAGTAAATTAAAAGAGTAAAGTGTAGCCTTATACTTTAAAAAGATCTAATTATTACCTTCTAGTAGGCTAGAAAGTAGAGTTACTAAATCTATCTAGATTTACTATAGATTTTATTCTTACTTCGAGCTTTAAGAATTTTAAGTCTTGTAATTAAGATATTTATTACTATTACTATTTTAAGTTAGTTTATTTATAAGTTATTTTACTATAAGTTTATCTTTTCTTCTCTAGGCCTAAAAGATGAAGCTTATAGTGTACTTTTTTTAAATTATATAATTACATAATTACGTAATAATATATTACTATATTAAACTTAATAGTAAACTTAAAAATCTTTAGTATAAGCCTAGATCTATAACTTACAATACTTATACTAATACTATTTCTACTACTAATATAATTGTTACTTTACATATAATTATAATAGACTATCTACTTTATATCTATTATATATTACTAATAGCTATTTAGGCTATTAACTAGTAGTACTAATACTAGCTCTGTATAATTATATATTTTTAAAAGATAACTTAGTAGGTCTACTACTAGTAAAAGGTTTTTAAACTAATCTAAGATACGTATATTATACTTATATAATTACTTTATACTAGTAATCTATATTCTATATTTAACTATCTATAAGCTATATTAGCTGTATTATATAACTACTAGACTTACTATTTATATTTACTATTATTTATCTATCTATTCTCTATCTATACCAACAAGTTCTAGCTCTTACTACTACTTTTTATACTAAGCTTTGCTACTTATATTTGAGTAGCTTTATAGTTATATACTTTATAAAAAATATTATAAACTTTTTACTTCTACTTATTATACTAATACTCTAAAGTAAACTTAATAAAGTTTTATTTCTATATTACTAGTACTTAACTTTTAGTAATTATAACTTTTAAAGCTTTAAGCTACTTATACTATTATACTATAGAAGTTTTTTTTAGTAGTAAATAAGTCTAAACTAATTAGTATATATAGTCTACTTACTATAAAGATTATAACTACTAACTACTTTTTATAATAAAGCTTATTTAATATTAGCTTGTCTTTAACTTTAAAGTTATAGCTAGTAATATATATTACTTTATTTAGTGTACTAGTGTAGAAATATAAGTATAATATAGTTAAGTAATATAGTATATAATTATAATATAAGTATATTTTCTAAATACTTTATTTTGTAGTAAGTAGTAGTATATATATTTTTTTAAAAGTTTTAAGAATTAAAACTAAGCTATAAAGTTTAATACTTTTAAATATTATATAGAAGTATAAAAGTTAAAAGCTAGTATTCAACTTAGAAACTATAAAAAAAGAGTTATAGGTGTAATTATAGTAGCTGTAAATAGAAACGAAAGTGTAGAAGTAGTAAGTATAATTTAGATAGCTAGAATATAGTAGAGATTCTAAGTTAATTTAAGTTATATATATTATTAAAGCGTACTAGCTAAAAGGCTAAAACTAAAAAAAAAGCTTAAAAAGTAAAAGCTAAGAGCGTAGTCTAGTTATAAAAGAGTAATAGTAAAGAAGTGTATAGTATATTTATAAGAACCTTAATCTAAAAGAAGTATTCTCTATAAAATATTGTTTAAAAATGTTTACAAGTATTAAATAAGTTTAAATAAGTTCTAATAATAAAATATCTTCTTCTGTTCTAGAACTAATTATAACTAGTAACTATTCTATAGTTATTAAAGTTTAAGAGTAGTTATAATTATCTAATAATAGATATATAATTACTTAGCTCTTAGGTAAATAGCTAGAGATTTTATTTTAAGTTTTGTTAATAGTAGAATAGTTATAATATACTTAATTATCTTTAATTACTAATTATCTTTAGTTTTAATAGTTAAAAGCTTAGCTACTTAATTATAGAACTAATTTTTATAATATATTAAAAGTTTCTAAAAGATAGATTTACTAGTTTTATTTTTACTCTACTTTCTTTGAATAGTCTATAATTAAGACTTCTTTTATATAATTACTTACTTACTACTTACTTTTTTATTATTCTCTATATCTTTATACTAATTCTACGCTTTAACTTTATAAATATAAGTAATTATAATATAGCTATTATAGCTATAAATATACTTCTTAAAAAGTAATCTAACTAGAATACCTAGTTTACGCTTTTTAAGTAATACTATGTTAAAACAAGTATATAAACAAAGATTAAATCTATTTTTTTTAATATAATCTATATAAATACTTAGAAGCTTAAGTTCTCTAACCTTTAAGTTCTAGAGCTTATAGCTCTAGCTTCTCTTTCTATAAAACTAACTAAAAATAAAAAGAATAAGTATAATAAAGCTACTTATAAGTATAATACTTTTTTATAAAATTATTACTATAAAACTAGAAAAGTACTATACTTTTAGCTTACACTAACTATAAGTTTAAATAGTAGTAAAAAAAAGATTAATAAGCTTAATAATATTAAGAACTAGATTATATATACTATTATTCTTAAGTACTTATTACTTATAACTATGAGTAATAATAAAAGAATAGTTTAATCTCTATAAAGACTTTTAAAACTATACTTACTTTTACTAATTTAACTATATAGTATCTAGTTTATATAAAGTACTATACTTATTTTTAAAAAACTTATAGAGCTTTTACTAAGAAATACTTTACTAACTAGCTAATATATTACTAAAAAGTTAAGATCTTTAAGCTTTTAAAAAGTAAATTCTTTTATATAATTATAGACTTTCTTACTATAATTAAAAAGTTTAACTCTAAGTAGACTTACTAGTAGTAAAATATTTATTCTTTACTCTAGCTTTAAGAAAAAATAAATTAAGCCTTAGTAATTTTAGTAAAGTATTTAGTATTTTTTTTAAGAAATATAATCTAATTCTAAATAAAAAAGCTAATATAATTTTTAATACTATTATAAGGTAACTCTTTACTTCTACTAAGTTAAATAAGAAGTAGTAAAGCTTACTACTTAAGCTTTACTTTTATAAACTTAATATAAAGTATAAGTAAAAGTTTATTTTATACTTTTAATTAAAGACTATAGTTACTAAATCTAGACTACTTAGTATTATACTTATAAAACTCTCTACTTAAAATAAGTAAAAAATCTAAACACGCTACTATAAAAAAGAGTAGAGTAGCTTATATAGAGAGGTTAGGTAATCTAGCTAGAAGGTAAGCGCTCTAGCTACTAAGTATTTAAGTAATATAGTTCTTATAATTATTTACTTTAAGAAGCTAATTACTTAGTTTAAACCTTTTATTTTTAGTATAAGCTTAAAGCTTTATATACTTTTAGCTAGTATAATTCTTAAAAGTAAAGCTATAGTTTACTAAAATAATAATAAAGCTTTAATTAAGTTTTAATTTTCTTATTAAAGATAAAAAAAAAATAGTTAAAGCTAGTAGCTAGATTCTTCTAGTAATTAGTATTAGTAATGATATACTTTATTTTATTCTTAGTATCTCTAAAAAACTTAAAAAAGCTAATCTTATACTTACTAGTGTTAAGATTATCTCTAGTTTCTATACTAATATTATTTTTAAAAAGCTTTTTAGAAATAGTAGTATATAGTATATAAACTATAGTTATATAATTAAAATAAATAAGCTAAAGGTATTTATTATTCTTTTAACTCTTAAGTATCAATTTACCTTTTTCTTGTTTAAATATAACTCTTTTATCTTTTTATTTTCTTTATTATTATAAATACTATTAATTACTTATAAGTTCTAAAATTACGTACTAGTAACGCTAACCTTTAGTATTAAAAATTAAGCTACTTAAGTAAGTAAGCTTTAAAAGCTTTTATTAAAGCTATCTAAAAAATAGAGATTACTAGTATATAGTATAGTAAATATAATAATTATACTACTACTTATATATTATAAAGAATTTTTTATTAGCCTTATACGCTATTACTATAACTATTTCTTAAAGTATAATAAAACTTATTTACTTTTTCTATAAGCTATACACTTTATAAATAGACTTTAATTATTACAAAGAATTACTTAGGTAAGCTATATAATAATTACTTTAAAAAAAAATACTAGACTTTATAATAGAAGTTTTTATAAGCTTTATGGTAGTAGTTAAGTACTACTGTTAGTAAAAGATTATAAGAATTTATTAGTATAATAATACTATAATACTACCTCAAAGAAAGTACTTAAGATATAAGAAATAAGCTAAAAAGAAGAGAATTATAATTATAACACTTTTACTATATACTTATAAGCCTAATAGCTTAGTAAAAAAAGCTAGCTAAAAGCTTATTACTAAGTTAATTAAGATATATATAAGTTCTAATTTTCTAGCTAGACTTTAGCTAGTTGTTATAAATATAGTAGCTTAACTTTATAGAATAAGCTTATTATAGCTTTATAGCTCTTAATCTCTAGATTAGATATTAGATAAGTAGTCTAGAAGTATTTATAATATTATTAGCTACTTAAAAATAAATACTAAGCTACTAATCTTTACTTAAATTAAAGTAGAATCTATACTTATAGCTATTATATCTATTTACTTAATAGTAATTATATAGCTAAAAAATACTATTAAGACTTTAAAGTTAAGCTTTATAGCTATATAAAATATCTTATTAGCTATTAAGCTTTTAATATATATTATATATAAGTACTAGTAACTAATTAAGTAATTATAACTTATAATATTACTTTTAATAAGTAGAAGTTGTATTAAAGTAAGTATAAAGAGAAGCTAACTAGAGATTAAGTAATTAAGTAAGTTAAAATACTTAATAATAGTAAGCTTATTAGTTCTAAAAAGAATCTAATATTCTACTTATTAATAAAATAGTAAGTATAGTAAACCTATTAACTACTAAGTAAGATCTTAAAGATAGTATAAGCTATAGTTAAAGTAAAAAAGTTAAGCTATTTATTAAATATAATTAAAGCTCTATTAATTTAATAGAGATAAAGTATAAAGCTAGTATTCTATTAGACATTTTAATTATTTAGTAGCTGTCTACTAGACTTACTACTTTAGAACTTATACTTAAGTAGAAAAGCTTAAAGATAAGTAATTAAAGTAATTCTAGAGTTTTTAATAGTTAAAGAGTAGTATATATACTTAAAAAACCTAACTTATTAGAGCTTAGAGGTAAAGAGCTTTTTATACTTAAATTTAAAGATCTAACTCTATTTATTAAGTTTACTATTATAGTAAAGTATTAATATAAAGTAGAGTAATAATATATAGTTAGTAACTCTATATAGTAATCTTATTATAAGTATATTCTCTAAAAACTTTATACTTACTATATATAACTATAGAAATTAAAAAAACTTTCTCTTTAATATTTACTATAAATATAAATAGTAATAATATACTTATAAAGAGTAATAGTAATAAAGGTATTTCTAGTAAACTTAGAAGTAGACTTAGAAGTAGTAATAAGTAAGCTATAAAGCTCTAAAGCTAAAGAAATATTAAAATATTTTTAAAAGTTAATATAAAAGCTTTCTAAAAGAAAGCTCTTAGTAGAGATCTTAGTAGAAAAAGTAGAAGTTAGAGTAGACATTAGAGCGTAGTATAATATAGTCTTTCTCTTAGCTATAGAAGTAGATAGATAAAATTATAGGTAGCATAGGTAAACTTTAAGTTTAAAGTAAAATTAAATTATTGTACTATACTACTATAAAATATAAAAAAATATTTATATAAGTAAACTATAGTAAAGAAGATAGTAGCCTAAGAAAAATTATAAAAAGCTTTATATATAGAGAATACTTTTTTCTTTTTTCTTTTTTTATTCTATTACTTTCTATCTTAAAGAACTTTATATCTCTAAGAACTTCTTATATCTCTATAAACTCTAAATACCTAAGTACTACTTTCTAATCAATACTAACTAGTATTTTCTTAAAAATATCTAACTCTAACTTTATTAACACTATAAAGACTACTATTATAGCTACTACTAAAGTAGTTACTTTTAGCGCGCTCTCTATAAATTACTTAATAATCTAGTAGATAGAATATGCTACGTTAAATAAAATAATAAATAACTATTACTATAACTAGAATGTAATACTACTTATAAAAACTATAGTTATTCTTTATAAAGAGTAAGTATTATATACTACTAAGTATATACGTGTATTACTAAGTATAGCTTTTAAGTCTAAGAGTAGGCTTATCTTAGATAGGCTCTATTATAAAAGGTAGTTAGTAGTTACTATCTTTATAATAGGTAAGCTATTTATACTAATATAGCTAGATATGTTAACTACTAAAAAAATCTTTATAGTATAGTAATATAAGTAGCTAAAAGCTTTAGAAGTCTAAATTACTAAAAGGTAAGTACTAATAATAAAGAAATAGAACTTTATTAACTTTACTTTAAAGTAGTAATATAATAAGTAAAAGTAAAAAGTTTTTTATATTCTCTATAAAGTATATAATAATAAGATATAAGTAGTAGAATATATAGAAAGTAGTAGTAAGAGCTAAAAACTTATTAATATAGATAAAGAATAGGTAGGCAGGTAATTATAAATCTAGATAGTAAGTATAGTAGTTATATAATATAGCTTAGATAGCTAGACTTATAGGTAATTATATATAGAATATAAGTTACTAGTAATTATATAGGTATTATATTCGCGTTATATAAGTATTTTAGATTAGATTAGGCTTTATACTAGTAGTAGACTTACTAGATATTCTTTTAGTATTATATAATTATATAAAGTAAGTATTAGTACTAGTTAATAGTCTAGATAGCTATTAATAAATAAGTAATAAATATAAAGTAGTTAGCCTATTATAATTACGTGCGTAGTAACTATTATATTAGTAATAATAATAGTAGTAGTATAGGTATAAGTATTATAAGTTATAAATCTAGGCTTATATTAGAGATTTTTAAGTTTACTATTAGGTCTAATATAGTAACGCGTTATTGCGTAATTAAGTAATTACGTAATTACGTAATTACTTAATTACTTAATCTTAAGCAAGTACACTATAGGCTCTGTCTCTTAGGTCTAGAGAGATTAAGTCTACTATAATAGACTATAGTTCTATAAAGATAGATAAAAAACTTACTTAACTAAAGTAAGCGCTAAAAAAACTAAAGAATAAAGTATTTAAATTAGTAGCTTTTTTTCTATAACTAATATAGCTATAAAACTAGCTAATAGCTAAATTCTCTAAAATATACTATAGTAGAAGAGTTATAAGTAAAGCGCTTAAGCGCTTTGCTTCTAGAGATATCTATTAACTATAAAAATACTATAAAAGTAAAAGTAAATAGTCTACTTAAATTAGTAATTAACTAGAGAGTAATAGTATAGGTAGCGTAAATATAGTAGTCATAAGCTTAGTTAATAAGTAAGCCTAAAGTAATTTTAGAAAATCTATGTTTTTAGTTTTTAAAAAACTAGAATGATTAAGCTAGCTATAAGACTATTAATTTTATTATTATAGCTGCTATACTTAGTAAGTATAAGTTTAAAGCTACTTACTAATACTATAATATTTTCTAAGAGCTACTTAAGCTATATAAATAACTAATCTAGTATTTAATATATATACTTATTGAATATACTTCTAGAAGAAAGATTAAATAGCTAAATAAAACAAGAATTTAGATAGAAATCTCTAAGTTAGAAGCTTAAGATTAGCTATATTTATTAAAATAAGTATAAACTTTATATAGTATAATTAAAATAGCTATCTTCTTAAATATAAAACTTAAATTATAGTAAATAGTAATTTTAGAAAAAATGCTTAATTAACTCTACTTATATAGTAGTACTTACTATAAAGTTCTTTTACACTATAATAGTAATTACTACCTAAAGTAATTAGAAAATTAAATAGTTTTATATTATAAAAGTATTTCTTGATACTAAGATTTTAGTAGAAAACTTAGTAATTTATAAAGTACTAAAGAGCTTTAAAAAGCTAGAATTATATATATAGCTTTACTACGTGCTTTATAGATTATAGAACTCTCTACTATTATTATATAAAAAGTTCTTAAAGAGACTAAAAGCTATTAGTATAATAGCTTCTTAAAAGAGCTATACCTCTTTTTTAATTAAAGTTATAACATTCTTATCTTTTTCTATAATAATAATACTCTATTATTTTATTATAAGAATATACAGTAATAAGTAAAGCCTATATAAGCTAAAATCTTAAGTAAGTATAAGATTTAAGAATAGAGAGATATAAAGTAGTTTCTTAGTACTTATATAATTAAAGACTAATATCTAAAGATAATTATACTTATTTATAATATATATATAAATAAGTTACTTAAGAAGTTTAAGCTTAGAAATAATTTTTTCTTTTAATACCTCTACTACTAAAGAAGCTGATTAAGAATACTAGAAAAGTAACTAAGCCTAAAATTAAGAGATACTAAAAAATAGTTAGCTATATACTTTATACAGTAATTATACTTTAACTAAATATAGTGTATACTATTTTAAAGCTCTTATACTTTTTTATAAATCTAAGTAATAAGTATATAAATACTATATAGTAGGTAATTATATATCTTTACTATACTTACTCTAATATAATCTAGTATAGTAACTATAATAGATTTAATCAAATAATTTCTAAAAACGTAATGTCTACTAATAATTTAAAAACTTACTAATTATTTTATAAATATATTACTTTATTATATAAAGGTGTAATATTTTAGAAAGCTATAAAATAAAGTATAGTTACTATCCTTACTATAAGAGTAAAGCTACTTACTTTTAAGTATACTACTAAAAAAGCTATAGCGCTTAGGCACTTTTTTAAAAAGCTAGCGCTTATTTTTAAAATATTTTAGATAGTTTAGTATAATAATTACTAAACTATTAAGCTAGTTATTAAAATAAATAAGTATATTAATACTTAGCTTAAGTATATGAATATTTAAATATTTAGCTATAGTAAAAAGATACTAAAGAATTATTTAAAGTTAAGTATTTAGATACTATAATTATACTATTAAATAGATTAACTAAATTACATTCTTAGTAATAGATTAAGAAGTTTAAATAGCTACTTAACTTATAAAATTTATAATACTTAATTCTTAAGAAGTAAATAGAGTAAAGAGAACTTTATTTAGACTACTACTTTAGAAATATTATTCTTAAGCAAGATCTTAGTTACTTCAAATAGTACTTAGTTTTAAAGAAGTAATTACTAAGAATTAATATAAGTATAAAATAGCTAAATTAATAAACCTTTTCTCTAGATAAACTTATATAGCTACTAACTTACTAACTACTATAGTTATAATTTTTTTAATTATAACTCTTATAATTATACTTATTAAGAGCTAGTTTACTATTCTAGCTATTCTTAAAGTTCTTAACTTAAGCTTATAGATAAGTAGTCTTAGTAGTATAAGTTTATATATAAATTTTAAGCTCTAAGCGCTTATACTTAGTATATATTAGCTTCTTTTTATACTTAGCTTTAGCTAGCTAATACTAAGTATAGTAGTAGAATCTACTACTTAAAATACTAAGCACTAAGCTATTTAACTAGTAATTATAAAGCTAAGAATAATAATACTAAAAGTATTAATTAGACTACTAAAACTAAGGATTACGCTAATAAGACTAGTAATAACTATGCTAATAACGCTACTAATTATATAGCTACTAATTTCTAAAATAAAAGGTTTATAGCTTAGAAGCTAGTAGTAGCTACTATTAAAATAAGCTTTAATAATAATACTTTAAGTAAAGTAATAATGGATTAAAGGCTATAAATAGATAGCTTTAAGTAAGAATTATAAGTAAAGCTATCTAGCTACTACTTACGTTAATTTTTCTTATACTTTTGTTATAGTAAAATATTAATATAGAGTAGAGTAATAAAACGTATTTTAGTAACTCTTTATAGTAATCTTTATATAGATATATTTTCTTAACACTTTATATCTACTATAAGATAGTAGTAGATATTAATAAAACTTTATTAGTAATATTTACTATTAATCTAGTATATTAATAATATACTTATAAATGTAATCGTAATAGAGACCTTTCTAGTATACTTAAAGATAGGCTTAAAACTAATAATAAGTAAGCTATAAAGCTATAGAGCTAAAGAAATATTAAAAGTCTAAAAGTATGTATCTAGATAAGCTTTTAAGGCTAAGTAAATACTAATAATAATAATAAGTAGCTTTTATTAGTAGAAGAGCTAGAAGATATAAAGTAGTATAATATTAACTAAAGGCCTCTCTATTAGCTATAAAAGTAAGTAAATAACTATAGTTAGTATAAAGGTAAATATTCTTATAGAAGTTAATATCATAGTTTACTCTTTAGGCTACTATACATAGTATTTATATAAAAAGTCTATATCTTCTTATATACTTATTCTCTTCTCTATTTTATATCTATCTACTTCTTAAAACCTTTCTTAAAAGCTTAATAACTATAACTATAACTATTACTATAACTATTATTATAACTATTACTATAACTATTACTATAACTATTACTATAACTATTACTATAACTATTACTATAACTATTACTATAACTATTACTATAACTATTACTATAAGTATAATATATAAGCTACTTTTATCTTTATTATTATATCTAATAATATAGAAATCTAGTGTCTATCTTTTAAGTAAGAGTAGGTATAGCTATAAGCTCTTATAAAGAATTAAAAAATCTTCTAAAATAGCTTTCTTCTTATACTAGTTAATTTATAGAATACTTAAGTAGTATTAAATATAGTAAAAAATATAAGCTTAGCGTAAAGCTTTAAGTCTAAGAATTCTACTATATTAAATATAATTAACCTAGTTAATAGTAATTTTATAGTTATAACTAGAGTAAGTGTTTACACCTAAATATACTATAGTAACTACTAACCTAAAGTTTATAGAATTATAACTAATTAGCTTAGAAAGTTTTAAACACTACTTACTAATCTATAATAGCTTAGCTATATACTAAACTTTTATAGAAAAAACTTTTTAAAGAAAGTAAAAAATACTAAAACTATTAGCTAGAAGTAAGTAGTACTACTATATATCTACAAAGTATTAAATATAAACTTAAAAGTAAGATAAGTTATTACTATAGCCTAGCTAGTAAGATAGTAGAAAAGAAACTTTAGAAATAATCTAAGTATTATTAAAAAGTTTAGATACTTACTATAAAAGAGCTAAAAACTTATTAGTATAGATAGAGAATAAGTAAGTAAGTTAATAGATAATAGTAAGTATAGATAGTAGTTATAGTAGTTACGTAATATAGTAGCTAATATAGCTAGGCTTAAAGATAATTACGCATAGAATGTAAGTTACTAGTAATTATATAGGTTTTATATAAGTATCTTAGATTATTTTAAATTATATTAGAGGCTTTATACTAGTATAAAGCTTACAATAGCTTACTAGTTTTTCTTTTAGTATTAGTAGTTACGTAAAGCGCGCTTTAATACTACTAGTTAATAATCTAGATAGCTATTAGTATTATATTATAAATGTAAAGTAATTAGTATATTATAATTACGCGTATAGTTAATATTATATTAGTGTAGGTAGTATAGGTATAAGTATTATAAGTTATAAATTAAGGCTTATATTAGAGATTTTTAAGTTTAAATTTAGAGTCTAATATAGTAACGTGTTATTATGTAATTACGTGATTATAGAATTGCGTAATTCTTAAAGAAGTACACTATAGGCCTTGTCTCTTAGGCCTAGAGAGAATTTTGTACTTTTGCTTAGTATTATACACTTAGCGTAAGTGCTATATTAATTAGAGTTATTGAAAGCTATTAATAAAGTAGCTTTTAAGCTTTTCTTACTTAAAAACTTAGAAGTTCTCTCTAATAATTTAACTAAAGTCTTAGGACTTTTAGCTTTTTTTTTTAAATTTTTTATAAGTATAAAGGTTTTAATAAAGCTTTTTATAATATTAATAAGCCTTATCTATACTTAAGCGATATTATTAAGTTAGTAAAGAATTTAAGAAGTTAAAAATTAGATTATAAACTTACTTTAAAACTATAGTAATCTACTATACTTATATAGCGCTTATATAAATCTTTATAATATAGAAAGTACTTATAAAAGTTATTAAATAAATAATACTTAACTTGATAAAGCTACTATAAGTAATTAGCTTTTAGAATATTATTAAAGAGTTACTAATAAATATAATACCTATACTAAAAGTATTAAGAAGTATTTGTAAAGATTATAATAACTTAGTTATTATTATCTTTTTATTATTAAGCTTTGTTAAGATTGCACTTATTATTATTTCTTAACAAATTAGAAAAATTCCTAGTAAATCTAATTTTTTACGCAATTAAGATTTTAGTAGCTAGTTTTAATCTGCTATACTAGGAGATTCTAAAGCACCTCTATCTATCTTAGCCTAGTTAATATTAAAGTTATTACGTAATTTAATAACTTTTATCTTTCTTATCTCTCTTTCTGCAATTACTAAAAGATCTAGTAGTAAACTAATTATTAGTCTATGCAGTACAACGCATAGACTAATATAAATTAGTACTAGTCTAGATTATAAATCTAGAAGATAAGAAGAAGTTAGCAAACTTAGATTATAAATCTAAGAATTAAGTAGATTTAATTATAAATCCTTATCTTTAGGCGGAAATAGGCGGATATTTACGTAATTATTCTAGTAGCTATTTTCTATAAAAGAAATAGCAATTCTCTATAGTTATTCTTTACCTAGTAATAATATTATTACCTTTTACTTATTATCTACTCTGCAATTATATTACAATCTTTATTAGTTATACTATTTATTATAGTATTTAACTACTTTGTTCTAACAAAGCTATATTCTATTATTAGAGAATAGTTTCTATTACCTCTCTATTCTTTACAGGTTATAAGCCTAGCTAGGCGCTTATAGCTTTGTTAGAATATATTTTATTTATATTATTACTTGTTCTAAGTAATTAATATATTTAAAAGAAAAAGATTTTTATTATTCTAAAAGAGCTATTCTTTAGAATTAATAAAATATCTATTTTAGAACTATATAGTTTGACCTATACTTTTTATCTATTATTATAATAGTACCTTTTTAGCTTTAAGCTATTTAAAGATTTATAATCTTTATTTAGTAGTTAATTAGCCTCTATTATAATTAATAATAAAAAGGAAAGTACTTATT